>NW_024883377.1:0-97141 GCF_019059575.1 Amphibalanus amphitrite
ACAGCCAGGATCGGCCCACTTTTGTTATCATGCGTTGTGATATGTGGTGAAAATAAAGGATAAAGATACTTTTAAGATATATGACAATAAAAATTGACAAAACATGAAAATACGCCTCTTTTTGATCATGGTCATAGACAAACGCTCATACTAAATGGAATAAAAATGCGGGTATCGGCAAATTGTACCTGTGACCCCTCAATGTCCCTGAGGTCATCTCAGGTCATGAAGAAAAATGACCCAATCAATATCATTATGATTATAGACGTTTTTTTTTTCTCGAATTCCACTACTACGTGCCGCCCCCGACCCGAGCCACGATAACCGCTACAATAGGCGAATTAATTCACGCATTTATTTTGTTCCCAGACAATCGACATCTTTCAAGTACACGGTGCATCGGCGTCCTAAAATGTGACTGGAAAGGCCGCTCTATCTGGTGAACTCAGTAAAGACGGTGCATCATCATCTAACTGAGGTACCTGTAAAGCTGACATCTTTATCACTATTCATTCGGTATCAGTGATGGACAGTGGGGGGCGTGTGGGAAGTTGTGGGTGACGACAGCTTTGCCTTACGTAAAGCATCATATGCTTTTAAAACTTTTCTCTTTTTATTAGTTTTGCTATAGCGTGAGGCGTGCAATCGTATATCGAAATGAAAAAAGTAACTGGAAAAATAGCAGTATCTATCGACATTCCTTACATCTGTGCTTTGGTAAGGTCCTGACAAATGCTTTATTTATTCATATTAGCCGTTTTCACGACGGCCATCTGGTACACATTTGATGCACAGGTGGTACAGATAAAGTGCAGAATTGGTCAAATCAGGTTCAGTGTGTCCTCTTAGCAGCTATCAGCTAGCACTTATATGCACTAATTTCTTATATGCCTGATTTGTCATATTTTCAGAGAGCATCATCGATTAAAACACTAATAAATTCATAAAATGAAGCTATTTGCTGTAAAAGAAAGTACGTGCAGATTTGATCACATCAGGTGCATTCGCCGGATAGACCGTCGTGAAAACGGCCATTAACTACTATCAAGATACATTTTTGTCGATACGTGCCTTATTCGTTACGTACATGATTAATCAGTACTTTTGCTGACGTACATGTGCAATACGTACTTTTGCGATGCATGCTTTTGTCTGCATGCAGCTAGGGGGGGGGGGGTAGAGCTAGGGGGGGGGGGGGTAGAGCGCTGCCATACGTCGTGGTGTTCGACTGTGCTGCCATCTGATGTCGCACCACTGATAACTGTCGGCGCGGCGCCGCCGTCTCCATTTGCGTGTGTACAAACGCACGGTCGAGAGCCACTAATTCGAAATTATTTCGAGTTTGGCGATCTTTTGTGCTTACAGATACTTACCATGGTGAGGATAAACTGAAACTGCGTATACTTTGAATGTAACATAATGGACCACTCTTATCACTCGCCGTGGCCACTAGCGCTCACGCTATAGCTCTGCATCGTTACTAGTACTAATAGTTATCCCTTAACTGCATAAGTATCTAAAAGTGTTGTGCTTAAGTATCGCTTCTCGGCCTTTTGGCTAAGATCAAAGTGTAGTATCTGTGGGGCATTCCCCCGGTATTTGCACATGATCGCGGCTCATTGGTCGGGATAGACATGCTTTTGGTTGGCTACCTTTCTTTTACAAGCACGCCGCTAAAACATGCTCTATACGCTAAAAAATCTGTTCTTATCAGCTTAATATCTGATACGTCCCCTACATGGGGACCAGAATATTAAACTGATTTTTGGACTTTGGCGGGGTTTTTGGAGCTTGCTCCAGCCCTGCCGCGGGTTGGCCTGGCATTGCACTACAGCCAGGATCGGCCCACTTTTGTTATCATGCGTTGTGATATGTGGTGAAAATAAAAGGATAAAGATACTTTTAAGATATATGACAATAAAAATTGACAAAACATGAAAATACGCCTCTTTTTGATCATGGTCATAGACAAACGCTCATACTAAATGGAATAAAAATGCGGGTATCGGCAAATTGTACCTGTGACCCCTCAATGTCCCTGAGGTCATCTCAGGTCATGAAGAAAAATGACCCAATCAATATCATTATGATTATAGACGTTTTTTTTTTCTCGAATTCCACTACTACGTGCCGCCCCCGACCCGAGCCACGATAACCGCTACAATAGGCGAATTAATTCACGCATTTATTTTGTTCCCAGACAATCGACATCTTTCAAGTACACGGTGCATCGGCGTCCTAAAATGTGACTGGAAAGGCCGCTCTATCTGGTGAAACTCAGTAAAGACGGTGCATCATCATCTAACTGAGGTACCTGTAAAGCTGACATCTTTATCACTATTCATTCGGTATCAGTGATGGACAGTGGGGGGCGTGTGGGAAGTTGTGGGTGACGACAGCTTTGCCTTACGTAAAGCATCATATGCTTTTAAAACTTTTCTCTTTTTATTAGTTTTGCTATAGCGTGAGGCGTGCAATCGTATATCGAAATGAAAAAAGTAACTGGAAAAATAGCAGTATCTATCGACATTCCTTACATCTGTGCTTTGGTAAGGTCCTGACAAATGCTTTATTTATTCATATTAGCCGTTTTCACGACGGCCATCTGGTACACATTTGATGCACAGGTGGTACAGATAAAGTGCAGAATTGGTCAAATCAGGTTCAGTGTGTCCTCTTAGCAGCTATCAGCTAGCACTTATATGCACTAATTTCTTATATGCCTGATTTGTCATATTTTCAGAGAGCATCATCGATTAAAACACTAATAAATTCATAAAATGAAGCTATTTGCTGTAAAAGAAAGTACGTGCAGATTTGATCACATCAGGTGCATTCGCCGGATAGACCGTCGTGAAAACGGCCATTAACTACTATCAAGATACATTTTTGTCGATACGTGCCTTATTCGTTACGTACATGATTAATCAGTACTTTTGCTGACGTACATGTGCAATACGTACTTTTGCGATGCATGCTTTTGTCTGCATGCAGCTAGGGGGGGGGGGTAGAGCTAGGGGGGGGGGGGGTAGAGCGCTGCCATACGTCGTGGTGTTCGACTGTGCTGCCATCTGATGTCGCACCACTGATAACTGTCGGCGCGGCGCCGCCGTCTCCATTTGCGTGTGTACAAACGCACGGTCGAGAGCCACTAATTCGAAATTATTTCGAGTTTGGCGATCTTTTGTGCTTACAGATACTTACCATGGTGAGGATAAACTGAAACTGCGTATACTTTGAATGTAACATAATGGACCACTCTTATCACTCGCCGTGGCCACTAGCGCTCACGCTATAGCTCTGCATCGTTACTAGTACTAATAGTTATCCCTTAACTGCATAAGTATCTAAAAGTGTTGTGCTTAAGTATCGCTTCTCGGCCTTTTGGCTAAGATCAAAGTGTAGTATCTGTTCTTATCAGCTTAATATCTGATACGTCCCCTACATGGGGACCAGAATATTAAACTGATTTTTGGACTTTGGCGGGGTTTTTGGAGCTTGCTCCAGCCCTGCCGCGGGTTGGCCTGGCATTGCACTACAGCCAGGATCGGCCCACTTTTGTTATCATGCGTTGTGATATGTGGTGAAAATAAAAGGATAAAGATACTTTTAAGATATATGACAATAAAAATTGACAAAACATGAAAATACGCCTCTTTTTGATCATGGTCATAGACAAACGCTCATACTAAATGGAATAAAAATGCGGGTATCGGCAAATTGTACCTGTGACCCCTCAATGTCCCTGAGGTCATCTCAGGTCATGAAGAAAAATGACCCAATCAATATCATTATGATTATAGACGTTTTTTTTTCTCGAATTCCACTACTACGTGCCGCCCCCGACCCGAGCCACGATAACCGCTACAATAGGCGAATTAATTCACGCATTTATTTTGTTCCCAGACAATCGACATCTTTCAAGTACACGGTGCATCGGCGTCCTAAAATGTGACTGGAAAGGCCGCTCTATCTGGTGAAACTCAGTAAAGACGGTGCATCATCATCTAACTGAGGTACCTGTAAAGCTGACATCTTTATCACTATTCATTCGGTATCAGTGATGGACAGTGGGGGGCGTGTGGGAAGTTGTGGGTGACGACAGCTTTGCCTTACGTAAAGCATCATATGCTTTTAAAACTTTTCTCTTTTTATTAGTTTTGCTATAGCGTGAGGCGTGCAATCGTATATCGAAATGAAAAAAGTAACTGGAAAAATAGCAGTATCTATCGACATTCCTTACATCTGTGCTTTGGTAAGGTCCTGACAAATGCTTTATTTATTCATATTAGCCGTTTTCACGACGGCCATCTGGTACACATTTGATGCACAGGTGGTACAGATAAAGTGCAGAATTGGTCAAATCAGGTTCAGTGTGTCCTCTTAGCAGCTATCAGCTAGCACTTATATGCACTAATTTCTTATATGCCTGATTTGTCATATTTTCAGAGAGCATCATCGATTAAAACACTGTAATAAATTCATAAAATGAAGCTATTTGCTGTAAAAGAAAGTACGTGCAGATTTGATCACATCAGGTGCATTCGCCGGATAGACCGTCGTGAAAACGGCCATTAACTACTATCAAGATACATTTTTGTCGATACGTGCCTTATTCGTTACGTACATGATTAATCAGTACTTTTGCTGACGTACATGTGCAATACGTACTTTTGCGATGCATGCTTTTGTCTGCATGCAGCTAGGGGGGGGGGGTAGAGCTAGGGGGGGGGGGGGGTAGAGCGCTGCCATACGTCGTGGTGTTCGACTGTGCTGCCATCTGATGTCGCACCACTGATAACTGTCGGCGCGGCGCCGCCGTCTCCATTTGCGTGTGTACAAACGCACGGTCGAGAGCCACTAATTCGAAATTATTTCGAGTTTGGCGATCTTTTGTGCTTACAGATACTTACCATGGTGAGGATAAACTGAAACTGCGTATACTTTGAATGTAACATAATGGACCACTCTTATCACTCGCCGTGGCCACTAGCGCTCACGCTATAGCTCTGCATCGTTACTAGTACTAATAGTTATCCCTTAACTGCATAAGTATCTAAAAGTGTTGTGCTTAAGTATCGCTTCTCGGCCTTTTGGCTAAGATCAAAGTGTAGTATCTGTGGGGCATTCCCCCGGTATTTGCACATGATCGCGGCTCATTGGTCGGGATAGACATGCTTTTGGTTGGCTACCTTTCTTTTACAAAGCACGCCGCTAAAACATGATCTATTACGCTAAAAAATCTGTTCTTATCAGCTTAATATCTGATACGTCCCCTACATGGGGACCAGAATATTAAACTGATTTTTGGACTTTGGCGGGGTTTTTGGAGCTTGCTCCAGCCCTGCCGCGGGTTGGCCTGGCATTGCACTACAGCCAGGATCGGCCCACTTTTGTTATCATGCGTTGTGATATGTGGTGAAAATAAAAGGATAAAGATACTTTTAAGATATATGACAATAAAAATTGACAAAACATGAAAATACGCCTCTTTTTGATCATGGTCATAGACAAACGCTCATACTAAATGGAATAAAAATGCGGGTATCGGCAAATTGTACCTGTGACCCCTCAATGTCCCTGAGGTCATCTCAGGTCATGAAGAAAAATGACCCAATCAATATCATTATGATTATAGACGTTTTTTTTTTCTCGAATTCCACTACTACGTGCCGCCCCCGACCCGAGCCACGATAACCGCTACAATAGGCGAATTAATTCACGCATTTATTTTGTTCCCAGACAATCGACATCTTTCAAGTACACGGTGCATCGGCGTCCTAAAATGTGACTGGAAAGGCCGCTCTATCTGGTGAAACTCAGTAAAGACGGTGCATCATCATCTAACTGAGGTACCTGTAAAGCTGACATCTTTATCACTATTCATTCGGTATCAGTGATGGACAGTGGGGGGCGTGTGGGAAGTTGTGGGTGACGACAGCTTTGCCTTACGTAAAGCATCATATGCTTTTAAAACTTTTCTCTTTTTATTAGTTTTGCTATAGCGTGAGGCGTGCAATCGTATATCGAAATGAAAAAAGTAACTGGAAAAATAGCAGTATCTATCGACATTCCTTACATCTGTGCTTTGGTAAGGTCCTGACAAATGCTTTATTTATTCATATTAGCCGTTTTCACGACGGCCATCTGGTACACATTTGATGCACAGGTGGTACAGATAAAGTGCAGAATTGGTCAAATCAGGTTCAGTGTGTCCTCTTAGCAGCTATCAGCTAGCACTTATATGCACTAATTTCTTATATGCCTGATTTGTCATATTTTCAGAGAGCATCATCGATTAAAACACTGTAATAAATTCATAAAATGAAGCTATTTGCTGTAAAAGAAAGTACGTGCAGATTTGATCACATCAGGTGCATTCGCCGGATAGACCGTCGTGAAAACGGCCATTAACTACTATCAAGATACATTTTTGTCGATACGTGCCTTATTCGTTACGTACATGATTAATCAGTACTTTTGCTGACGTACATGTGCAATACGTACTTTTGCGATGCATGCTTTTGTCTGCATGCAGCTAGGGGGGGGGGGGGTAGAGCTAGGGGGGGGGGGGGGTAGAGCGCTGCCATACGTCGTGGTGTTCGACTGTGCTGCCATCTGATGTCGCACCACTGATAACTGTCGGCGCGGCGCCGCCGTCTCCATTTGCGTGTGTACAAACGCACGGTCGAGAGCCACTAATTCGAAATTATTTCGAGTTTGGCGATCTTTTGTGCTTACAGATACTTACCATGGTGAGGATAAACTGAAACTGCGTATACTTTGAATGTAACATAATGGACCACTCTTATCACTCGCCGTGGCCACTAGCGCTCACGCTATAGCTCTGCATCGTTACTAGTACTAATAGTTATCCCTTAACTGCATAAGTATCTAAAAGTGTTGTGCTTAAGTATCGCTTCTCGGCCTTTTGGCTAAGATCAAAGTGTAGTATCTGTTCTTATCAGCTTAATATCTGATACGTCCCCTACATGGGGACCAGAATATTAAACTGATTTTTGGACTTTGGCGGGGTTTTTGGAGCTTGCTCCAGCCCTGCCGCGGGTTGGCCTGGCATTGCACTACAGCCAGGATCGGCCCACTTTTGTTATCATGCGTTGTGATATGTGGTGAAAATAAAAGGATAAAGATACTTTTAAGATATATGACAATAAAAATTGACAAAACATGAAAATACGCCTCTTTTTGATCATGGTCATAGACAAACGCTCATACTAAATGGAATAAAAATGCGGGTATCGGCAAATTGTACCTGTGACCCCTCAATGTCCCTGAGGTCATCTCAGGTCATGAAGAAAAATGACCCAATCAATATCATTATGATTATAGACGTTTTTTTTTTCTCGAATTCCACTACTACGTGCCGCCCCCGACCCGAGCCACGATAACCGCTACAATAGGCGAATTAATTCACGCATTTATTTTGTTCCCAGACAATCGACATCTTTCAAGTACACGGTGCATCGGCGTCCTAAAATGTGACTGGAAAGGCCGCTCTATCTGGTGAAACTCAGTAAAGACGGTGCATCATCATCTAACTGAGGTACCTGTAAAGCTGACATCTTTATCACTATTCATTCGGTATCAGTGATGGACAGTGGGGGGCGTGTGGGAAGTTGTGGGTGACGACAGCTTTGCCTTACGTAAAGCATCATATGCTTTTAAAACTTTTCTCTTTTTATTAGTTTTGCTATAGCGTGAGGCGTGCAATCGTATATCGAAATGAAAAAAGTAACTGGAAAAATAGCAGTATCTATCGACATTCCTTACATCTGTGCTTTGGTAAGGTCCTGACAAATGCTTTATTTATTCATATTAGCCGTTTTCACGACGGCCATCTGGTACACATTTGATGCACAGGTGGTACAGATAAAGTGCAGAATTGGTCAAATCAGGTTCAGTGTGTCCTCTTAGCAGCTATCAGCTAGCACTTATATGCACTAATTTCTTATATGCCTGATTTGTCATATTTTCAGAGAGCATCATCGATTAAAACACTAATAAATTCATGTATACGCGTTTTTCGGGCTTAGCCTAACCAAATAAAACACCGTTTAATTTACCCTAACGAAACTTAAGCTAACATTTTTGATCGTTTAATTGCAAGTTAGCCTAAATCTGGCTTATGCTGATATGAAGGGAATATGAAGGAGCCGTTGAAACAGAGCCAGAAAACTTCGCCACGGTTATCATGCGACCAGCTGAACTTTCCGCAGATTGGGAGACACTGCTACGGAGTTGAAGAGGCTAGTCCACGGGCGTAAGTAATTCTTTTTTCCAATCAAAGGAAGGCGCTATACGGAGTATATCCCAGTGCGTCATTGTCAAGTGACTTACAATAGCTTTATCCGGCCAGCTGTCTGCGAGGTGAAGTGGTTGGTTAGCGCACTCGCCCCGTGTTCAGAGGACCGAAGGTTCGAATCCCGCCGGCGGCTGAAATTTTTGGCGCGTTGTAGGTTTGTAGGCTGTAGGTTAGGTCAAGTTAGGTTAGGTTAGGTTGTTAGTTTTTGTTTGGTTTGGTTACAAAGAAGCATCTTCAGGTATAGTGCTTACCTTTGGTTGGAAAAAAGAAACACGCAGTCCATGGATGGCTCACGCCGCGCTACATTTATGAACAGGCATTAGTGACGCAGTTCCGAGTCCACGGGTCCGGCACTAACATCAAATTCGGTTGATACGTTCAGAGCATATTCCCAGGAATATTCACCGCGGACGGCAAATTTCCCGAAAATGGCCGATCGGAATCGTTCCCGGATGTAATAGGTGTTCTCTATGTGATGCCACAATGCGTGCGTGGTCCTCGGCATCAGTATTTCGGCTCGTGGGTCGTTCACATAAATCTGAGCGAATGAGGGTGGCTGGTCTCCGTTGGCTTCGAGTGGTTCAAGTCGGTCCCGCAGTCCGCACCACATGTACACGGCACGTACCCGCCGGTGCCAGCAGGCTGTGGCACCCGTCACGGCTCACGCGCAGACATCGACGACAGGGCCAGCGCCGAGTTCAGACTTCAGATGCCTGGAAAACTGACGGAAGGTACGCGCTTCCACACCGTCGCCAGCCCAAAGATGGCGCAGCACAGGTGGCGGGGCCGGCACGGGGTCAAGGAGGACCTCCCCCACCCCACCCACCCCACAGCAGAAGGTGGCACGTTCACCCAACCACCGTAAGGCCGCACGCGCTACGCCAGCCTGCAGCCGCTCCCCTAGCATCATAGCATTAGTTTGCACTAGAACATACAGGGTGTAACGAAATTATCCGGACATCTATTTTTTCGCCATATCTGCTCGCACAGTTTCTTGTTTAATGTGGAAGCTGGAAAATTGGATGAATGCATATTATCACAGACGGTGTCTCGGTCCAAACTGTATTCGAGCCGGCCTGGTAGCCCCCGGGTCACAGAGGCAACGCCACCACGGTTCACATACGAGTGTCATGAGCGCATGTCACGAGCGCAAGTACGCGTGCACCGGCGCGGCGGCCGCCAGCTCAGCTCCATGACACTCCTCCACCCCGAATACTTGCACAGCATGGACAAGCAAATAAATACGCACCTCACAGAACAAATAACAACTGAAACAAAACGCCTACTCATAGCTCGCCACGTATCGGTCTGGGGGCCGCAGGGTGGACCGGTCTCTCAGCCGGTACCGCGGCGCGCTGGGAGAGGGTGCGGACGGCGGGACGGTGGTCACACCCGGCGCGGGCACCGCTCCGGTCAGCCCTGGCGGCGCCGGAACAGGCGGCCGGCCAGGAGCAGGCGCTCGATCAGGAGCCGGCAGCCGGTCGGGAGTGGAGGCCAGTTGTCCGGGAACGGGAGCATGCCGTGCAGATGCAGCGGCGCTCTCCGTGACCGGATCAGGAGCAGGTATCGGTGTCACTCTGGAACGGAGAGGATCGTTAGCGACATGCGGAACAGCTGAATATCGCTCACGAACCTGGTCGGCGTGCCGCACAATCACCCTTACGTCATTTAGCTCCACAGTGACCTTAACTCCCTCTACGAACACTACACGACCGGGCGCCCACCGACAACGCTCCAATCCCTGCAATCTATCGACAGCAGGCACATACACAGGGTCACCCGGGTTCAGACATCGTTCACGGGCATTTCGATCACGGTACGTCTTTTGAGCCTCCTGCTGTCTCCGTATACGCTCCTGCCTATCTGGTAGCAAACCATCTAAATGTGTGCGTGGCACACGACCCAGAAATAATTCGGCGGGCGTACATGAGGTCGTAGTATGCGGTGTTGTGCGGTACCTAAACAGAAATCGAGAGGCCTTGGTCTCAATGGACCCCGAGATCTGTTTGTACAGCCCGTTTTTGAAGCTTTGCACGCTTCTTTCGGCTAAGCCGTTTGATTTGGGTGATAGGCTGGGTGTCGTTAAGTGCCTGATCCCATTTACACTGCAAAACGTTTTGAATTGCTGTGATACAAAACACTGGGCGTAGTCTGTCACTAGCACTGTTGGCACTCCCCAGCACGCAAACGACGCTCGTAATTTTTTTCAATCGTGATCAGTGAGTCGGAGGAACGAGTTGGGTAGACGTCCATCCATTTGGAGTGGGCGTCGACTATCACCAGAAACATCTATCCGTTAGCCGAGCAATAGTCTACATGGACTCGCTGCCAGGTCGAGTCGGCCACTGCCAAGGATGCAGTGGAGCGTCAGGGGCCCTGCCCTTCAGTTCCTGACACTTCACACAACACTTCACGATATCACGAATGTCGTCATCGATTTTTGGCCACCAAACATACATTTTAGCCAACATTTTGGTTCTACACTCGCCAGCATGACCTTCATGTAATAACTTTAACATGGCACCCCGTCCCTGCGGCGGGACCACCACTCGTGACCCCCACAAAACACAGCCATCCTGCACACTCAGTTCACCTATACGGGACCTGTACGGCTGAAAATCAGGGCTGAGGGAAACACTATTGACATCCGGCCAGCCATCTCTGACATATCGATGTACCGCTGACAACACGGGATCCAGAGCGGTCTACCGCTGTATCTGGGACACATTCACTGGGGAATGGGGATGAGTCGATGAACTCAAGTAAATGGACAGTCTCAGCCGGAATTGGAACGCTCGAACAAGCCTCCTCGCACGAAGGCAGCCTGCTAAGCGCGTCACAGTGGCCTTGCTTAGATCCTTGCCGGTACTCAGTAGGCCCCAAGCATCAGAGCCCAGCGGACCATCCTAGGTGACGCCATCACGGGCAAAGGTTTCTGCTCTCCTATGAGGCCTATGAGAGGCTTATGATCTGACTGTATAGTGAAAGTTCGCCCCGCTAGGTAATAGTGAAATTTCTTAACGCCGGTCACTACAGCTAATGCCTCTTTATCAGTCTGTGAGTATCTAGTTTCGGTGTCATTCAACGTGCGCGAATAGTAGGCCACAGGTCGCTCGCCCTGTGACGTCCGCTGACTCAACACACAGCCAATGCCGACCGGTCCCGCGTCACAGGCGAGAACCACCGGAAGGGCGGGATCAAAATGGGCTAGTACAGGAGGGCTAACTAGCATCTCTTTGGCTTTCCGAAAAGCAGACTTCTCTGCCTCAGCCCACTGCCAGGGCTGATCTGCCTTTAGAAGACGATAGAGCGGAGCCAAGACACTCGCCAGGTTCTCAAGGAATTTCCCATAGTAGTTGATTACTAGCCACTTACGCAGTTCCTTAGCATCCCGCGGTTCTGGGGCACGGACAATCGTGGCCGTTTTTTCGTCGGTGGTCTCCACACCACGGCTGCTTATCTTAAGCCCCAGATAGGTCACGCTGCTGACGCCGAAGCTACACTTGGCCTTGTTGACCCTAAAACCCACTTCCTCCAGCCGTCTAAGAACCTGCCGGAGGGCCTCGTCATGCGCAGCGGCATCGACACCCGCGACTACAATGTCGTCCAAGAAGACCCGAACGCCAGAGATACCAGCCAGGACAGTTTCCAGCGTCCGCTGGAAGTTGGAACAGCGACACTGCACTCGAATAGGCGAAGGTCAACCGAAGGGGTCGAAGAAGACCCCTCGGGGTGTCTACCGTGAGATACTCGCGGGCCTTTTCATCTAGCGGAAGCTGATTATACGCGTTTTTCAAGTCGATCTGTGAAAATATGGTACATCCCGACAGTTTTGAGTACAGTTCCTCCACACGCGGCAAGGGATACTGCTCTGCCTTAGCAGCCCTGTTGACGGTCAAGCGGTAGTCCCCACACACCCGTATTGACTGACCCCCAGCCTTGGGGACAACCACCAAGGGAGCCACCCATTTGCTGTGCCGTACCTGTTCCCAGAGTCCGCCACGGATCTGGTCCTCCAGCTCGGCGTCCGCAGCTTCCCTGAAGGCCAGCGGTACGGTGGGAGGCTTGAAGAAACGAGGCTGGACGTCCGGGTCTACGTCGATGCGACTTCCCCGCCTCGATAGCAGCCCAGCTCCTCCTTGAAGACGTCAGCGAACTCGTCCAGGATGGGCTGCACACGGGTCTCCGCAGTCACTCAACAGATGGAGGGCCAGTCGAGCCTGATGTGTCCCAGCCAGTTCCTGCCGAACAGCCAGGGCCCGCCACCTTCGACTACGATGAGAGGTAGTCGCTGAGCCTGTCCGCCGTACTGAACGTTCACTGCAGGCAGCTGCAGTGAACGTTCGAACGAAGCAGCTGCCCCATGACTGGCAGCTGCTCACCGCTGTAGGTCTTCAGCTTCACCAAACACGGTTCCAGCTTCGGCCCTCCACATGGCCAGAGCTGCCGAAACCCGGCGTCAGAGCAGACCGACAGAGTCGCCCCGGTGTCCAGCTCCATCTCGACCTTCTGACCGTCGAGCGCTACCGGCACCATCAGCGGCAGTCGCCTGACACCGAGGCCGGTCCGGACGGTGAAAATGCTGTACACCTCTTCACCGGTCCCGGGACTAGAACTCCTCGGTTGCGTAGTGCCGTCCTCTCTGCTACCCTCCTGCGCGTCCGACCCTTGTAACGCGTCGCCATCAGCCGAGACATGGCGGAGGTGCTACTGGTTCTTCCTGCAGGCAGCTCGGACGTGACCCCTGAGGCCACAGCTGTAGCACACCTTATCGATGAACGGGCACGTGTCCGGCTGATGATACCTCAGGCACCTGAAACAGCTCGCCGCCGTGCTGGCCCGGGCGTCGTCCTGTCATGCTGAGAGCGCAGCCGACCACCAGCTCTGGAGTCCGCTGCGCCGCCACCGCCGTCCCTGTAGCCGGCAGGAGCGCGGGCAGCACCGGCACCCCTAGAACTGCTACGCAGCCGCAGCGGACCCCGGGCACCAGTCAGCCGATGAACGAAGGCTCCATCTGCTCGCTGCTCAGCACCGCCGTTGAGCTCAGCCGCACTCGCTGCCGCCGACTCGTGTGCCTGGGCCAGCTGCTCCGCCGACTGGAGCGTCAGCCCCGGCTCACTGAGAACCAAGGTTGCAGCAACTAGAGGTGGCAAAAGATGAAAATTTTGGGAACCAGACTCGAACCAGACCCGGCTGGACATTTCTGGAACCAGTCGGACCCGGTCTTAGTTGGAACCGGAACCAGTTGGACCCGGTTCCCCAAAAGTCAATTAATACAAACTACTTGTAGGTATATCATTAGTTGCATCATGTAAAGCAGCCTATTTCCCACTGGGAATACTCATGAGCTACTGCGTGCCAAAAACATTCACTTCATTTACTTCATATTTTGCAATAATGTGTAGTGTGCAAGATGTACACTATGGTAGGACCCGGTTGGACCCGTCAGAAAATTTCCAGGAACCGGTCTGGACCCATATGGGTGCAGACTGGTTCTTTGGACCGGGTCCTCGGGTCCACATTTTGCCACCTCTAGCAGCAACTCGTTCCGTATGCCACAGACCAAACGGTCACGCAGCATTTCATTAAGGACATTAGGTGCGAACGAACAGTCTTTAGCCAGCTTACGAAGCCGCGCTAGAAAATTAGCAACTGTCTCACCGTCATTCCTGAAGCACGAATGAAACCGGAATCTGGCCACTATTTCAGATTTATCCGGCTCGAAGTGACTTTGCAAAACGCTGACCAGCTGATCGCATGTTTTCTCACTTACAGTGGCTGGAGCAATAAGATCTTCCAGCAGACCGAACGTTTTTGCGCCGATCGCACAAAGCAGCACGGCCCGCTTCTTTGCTTCTTGATCACTCCCGATATCATGCGCCACAAAGTACTGATTTAACCGCCGCGTATAAGCACCGAAGCACTCAACGACCGCATCGAACTCGGGCGCCCTGCCCGCCATCGCCGCGTATTCGAGCCGGCCAGGTAGCCCCCGGGTCACAGAGGCAACGCCACCACGGTTCACATACGAGTGCCCCCAGCACGGATGTCACGAGCGCAAGTACGCGTGCACCGGCGCGGCGGCCGCCAGCTCAGCTCCATGAGACATATCTCTGGTATCTGCTCTCAACTCAGCAGTGACCTGACCTTGCGAAATGACTCTTGCTCTGAGTAAGAGTCGAGTCGCCAACGGTTTCATTTGAAAGTTCTCGTTCAAGGAAGTGGAGAGAAGGGAGTACAGTCTCTCGTTTCGTAGTAAGGCTAAGTGTTGGTGGCATGGTGGCATGAGCCAGGAGCTGGTCTGTCAGCAGCTGGGACATCAGCAGCAGCCAGTAGCACATCTGCCTGAGGCGTAACAGACTGGGACTTGGTGGCAGACTCAGTCCGGCCTCGATCGCAAAAGGCGCCCTTTGCCAAGTGGTGAGAAGAGTTGTCAAGATAGCGACAGGGAAACGCAAACAGACTCGAATTCTTACCAAGGCAGATAATAAGAGGTCCCACATCATGATTCACCATTACCCGCCCTTTAGCTTGGTTTTGCTGCCCTTCAAACTGAAAAAGACAATGAAATTGACGGGGAAAACAACCAGTCCACCACCTTTGGACTTAGGCCAGGGCGTGTCCACTGGTCGAAGGAAGAGATGAATGAGGTGGCCTGGTCGGATGTGAAGCCGTTCGAGCTGCGATATCCGTTGAGCCGTCAAATTGACCATGTGTGGGCTGCCAGCAGCTCAAACGGCGTCGCCCGGCGTCAAACATCCGGCCAAAATCTAGACCTGAAGCATGTTCAGCTGCTGTGTAATATTCAAGCTGTTCATGACGCCACAGAAAACCACTATCAGTGATAAGTATTACCGGCGCAACATCCTGGCTAGCGATTGGTTAGAGCCACTCAACCAGGCTGCACAGGTGGGCTCAGTTTCTGAACGTGTACTGATGCCTGATTCAAGCCGCGCAGTTTTCATGCGGGGCGGCGCACCACCATGAAGTCCCTAGCAGAATGATAAGTGATGCCGAGAGGACCTATTTTTCTTTTCAGCTTCACTGGGGGGCCAGCGGCATCACTGCGGGGGCCACGCCCCCCCTAACATCTCAGAGGAAGCCCTGGGGGCCAACCATGTGTTTTGCCCCTCCCCCCACACCCACTTTTTACTCGAGGCCCTCTCGTCTAGGACGTGGTTACCTTACAGAATAAACAAACTCGGTAAAAATAAGTTCCACGAATCCCCACGCACAGAGTCCAAGGGACCCTTGTTGATCCAAGGAGGCCCTCTATCCATACTCGTCAGCGGAGGCCCCTGGAACTGATGCCCTGAGAGGCGCTAGTGGATCTGAGGAGGCCCCAATATCCACACTAGTCTGGGGAGGCCCCTGACACTGGCGGTCTGAGAGGCTCGTCTGGCGTCTATCCACACTAGTCAGAGGAGGTCCCTGAGACTGGTGGTCTGGGAGGCCCCTCCATCCACACTAGTCAGAATTGGCCCCTGACATTGGTGGTCTGGGATCCCCCTACCCTCACTAGTCAGAAGAGGCCCCTCTATCCTCAATAGTCAGAAGAGGCCTCTGAGACTGATGGTCAGAGATACCCTTTTATTTATACTAGCCACAGCTGCACAGGAGCCCCCTGAGATAAATGGTCTGAGAGACTCTTCTATTTATACTAGCCTAAGGCGCCCCTGGGATTGATGGTCTAACAGGCCCTTATATTTATACTGGCCGGAAGAAGGCCAATGAGACTGATGGTCTGAGAGACCCTTCTATTCACACTGGCCAGAGGAGGCAATTGAGACTGGTGGTTTGAGAGGACCTACTATTCATAAAAGGCAGAGGAGGCCCATGAACTTAAGGGTCTGAGAGCCCCTCCTATTCATACTAACCAAGAGACGACCCTGAAATTAATAATCTGCGAGGCCCTTCTATTCATACCAGCCAGAGAAAGCCCCTGGGATTGATGATCTAAGAGGCCCTTCTATCTATAGTTGCCAAAGGAGGCCCCTGAGACTGACGGTGGCCAGAAATGGCCTTTGAGACTGATGGTCTGAGAGGCCCTTCTATTCAAACTAGGCATGGGAGGCCCCTGAGAATAATAGTCCGAAGTCTCAGATACTATACCTCCTCTGACTAGTGTGGACTGAGGATAGACGGGCCTCTCAGACCCTCAGAGGCCGGTATCCCTCAGAGGCCGGTATGGGATATTAGAGCTCAGTGAGAGCTTGTGTGGTGCCTTCAGTGGCCTTGTGGAGCCGTTAGTGTTCTCTGGCGCCAGTGTGTCCTCACTCCTCGTCAGTCGTCACCGGTGTGGGGCATTTAGAGCTCAGAGATACTGGTGTGGGGCCCTCAGAGGTGTCGGTGTGGGTCCTTCAGATGCACCTATAGAGCCTTGAGAGTTGAGATGCACACGTGTGTGGGCCCCAGAGGCGCCGGTGTGGGCCCTCAGAGCCACCGATATAGGGCCTTGAAGGAAATTGTTCATTTTCCTGAAATTTGTATTTTACTACAGATTAATGATTTTCATGATCATAATTATCAGAAATACCCAATATCTTGCGTTGGCCATGGGTCTTGTGAGCTTTTGACACATTGATTTCGGCCTTTTTTCCCAGTCTTACCTCCCCCTATCAGTGAACATGTTGTTCGACGATATACAGATGTCAAGGTTAGGGTCAAGGTCAACCTAGGTCATCTGGAAACATTGCGTTTTAGGCAAGCGGAATTTACTTTTTGTGAAGTTTCTTTGACTGTATTTTTAGTAAAAGTTTCTCATTTCATGATCTCATGTAATATGGACACATAAACAATCGGTGCACACATCAGTATACACACAGACACACACAGATATACAAACACATATCATTGACCTTGACCTAACTTGACCTGAGATGACCTCACCAGCGAAAACCTGGTCGGATAGAGTGACATAGAGGTTCTAGCTGGCTTGGCACCACAATACGGCATCGTCATCGGTATATGATGAGCAGCGCACTCGATATCCAACGGTGACTCAAAACAGTAACATTTTTAGTTTGACCTGACCTGGAAGGTCAATGCCTGACCTGAGAAGGTAAAACTGAGCATCATTGGATTCGTCTTTTCCCAAAGAATCTTTTTAGTCTTTACCGCAAAGCTCTATCTCCAACAGGAACGAAATGGCGCGGGGGGTGGCACCCTCCCCCCCCCCCATGTGCGTTCTAGGATGGGAAAATGGCATGTGCGGGCGAGGGTTAATCCCAGGGGCTTTCTCTGGCTAGTATGAATAGATCAGCCTCTCAGATAATTAATTTCAGGGTCTTCTCTTGGCTAGTATGCATAGGAAGGGCTCTGATACCCTGAATTTCAGGGGCCTCCTCTACCTATTACGAATAGTAGAACCTCTCCAACCACCAGTCTCAGGTGCCTCCTCTGGCTAGTATAAATAGAAGGGCCTGTTAGACTATCAATCCCAGGGGCCTCCTCTGGTGAGTATAAACAGGAGAGCCTCTGAGACCAAAAATCTTAGGGGGCTCCTGTGGTCAGTATAAATAAAAGGGCCCCTCAGACCATCAGTCTCGGGGGCCTCCCTAGAACAATGTGGAGAGGGGCCTCCCCAGATTCACTAGGACCTCTCTGACCATCAGTCTCAGAGGCCTCTTCTGACTATTGAGGATAGAGGGACCTTCTCTGACTAGTGAGGGTAAAGGGCCTCCCAGACCGCCAGTGTCAGGGGCCTATTCTAACTAATGTAAATTGAGAGGCCTCCCAGACCACCAGTCTCAGGGACATCCTCTGACTAGTTAGTGTGGATAGACGGGCCTCTCAGACCACCAGTGTCAGGGGCCTTCCCAGACCAGTTTGGATATTGGGGCCTCCGGCCTCCTCAGATTCACTAGCGCCTCTCAGGCCATCAGTCTCAGGGGCCTCCGCTGACGAGTATGGATAGAGGGCCTCCTTGGATCAACAAGGGTCCCTTGGAGTCCGTGCGTGGAGATACGTGGAACTTATTTTTACTGAGTTTGTTTATTCTGGAAGATTACAACGTCCTCTCAACTCGAGACGAGAGGGTCCCGAGTAAAAAGTTTATGAGGGGGGGGGGGGGCGGCAAAACATATGGTTGGCCCCAGGGCCCCCTCTAGCATGTTAACTTGGGGGCCGTGGCCCCTGCAAGTGATGCCGCTGGCCCCCAGTGGAGCTAAAATCGCGTCACTGGGGCGGGGGGGGGGGGCAGGCAGTTAACACTTTTAGTGGCAGGGAAGTTGTTGTTTTTATCCATCCCTCAGGTTTTTCGAGAATATCTTCGAAACGGCTAAAGATAGGATGCTGAAATTTTGTGACTTTTCTTAGAACTAAACTAGGCACATCATTTGAAATTTTCAAGTTGATACCCTGATCAGGGGCGGTTCCAGGGCATCGGAAGGTCCATTGGGAGGTCCTATTCACGAAGTGAGTCATTTGGGTGAAGATCACTATGCTGGTGCACTATAACTGTAGGTATTCATTCTGTGGGTGGATCAACATTATTTTCGGGTATTAGAGGTTCACAAGTGATCACAAGAGATGGATCATAGGCGGTTCCAGGAAAGCAGAAAGGGAAGTCGATTTCACCTCCCAACTTCGGTGCTCTGACGCCGCCTATGAATTGCCAATCTACTATTAGTCATTCTATCACATATTTTGTAACATCAAAAGACCATTGCAAATCCGTTTTGGTAATGGTATTAGGCCCGGTGGCCGCGCCGGGCCTGCGGGCTTGACCTTGACATCTCTAAACAGGACCTCGGGGAAGGGCAGGACACAGAGTCTGAGCCTTAAGGACAGGGCAGGCACTGGCCATGAGGCTAAGATAAGACACATTAGGCACGTGAGGACTGGGTAGGTTGCAGGGTCCGAGGGCAAGGCAAGGCGCGGGTCTGAGGCTGTCATTACACAGGGCTGGTAAGTAGTGCAAGATTCAGGGCCTTAGAACACCTGATGAACACCACACCTGATGGCAGGGCAACACACACACACAGGATCTTAGAGCAGGGCAAGAAACAGTACCTAAGGGCAGAGCAAGATATAAGGACACAGGTAGGGCACAAGGCCTGAATGTATGACAAGACAGGGTATAGGGCCTGAGTTCAAGACAAGGCTCAGGGCATGAGGGCAGAACAAAGCACAGGTTGTGAGGACAGGTAAGGGCATGAGGACGGGAAACGGCACGGGACCTGAGGACGGGGGACACCACAAGGCCTGATAGCAGGGCAGGGCACAGCGCCTGAGAGCAATGGGACACGAGACCTTAGGGAAATGCAGTGTGCAAGGCTTGAGGGCAGAGTAGGACACAGGGCTGATGGCATGGGACAGCACAAGGCCTGATGACAGGGCAGAGCACAGCAGCTTAGTGCGAGGGCGGGGTCTGAGGGCAAGACAATGCACAAGGCTTAATGGCAGAGTACGACAGGGTCTGAGGGCAGGGCATGCACATGGGGCCTGAGGCAGGGCAAGGCATCAGGCTTGAGGAAGGACGCTGGGCCGGGGCATGAGGGCATGGGAAGGCACAAGACCTGATGGCAGGACAGGGCACAGCACCTGAGGGCAAGGCAGGGCACGGGGTCTGATGGCAGGACAAGTGTACGAGGCTTGAGGGCAGAGAAGGGCACAGGGCCTCAAACTAGGGTAGGACAGGGCACGGGCGTAAAGATGGGAAGACAGCGCATACAACTTCAAGGCAGAGTACATAAGGTATCGGATTTGAGGGCAGGACAGGGCGGGGCACAGGGCCTGAAGGAAGGGCAGGGCAAGGTACAAGACGTAAGGACAGGACACTGGGCAGGGCACATACCCTAGGGGTATAGTAGGGGAGGATATAACAAGGTGTACGACTTCAGGATAGAGCAAGGCACAAGGAATGGAGAGGGTATGTTTGTGCTTAGGTACATAGTAAATCAGGGCACAAAGCAATCGAAAAGCAACATCTGTTACACAGTAAAAGACCGAAGCATGTTACTTATTTTTGCTAGCACTTTTCCGCTGACACCCTGTCATTTCAGTGTGGGACGCAGTGGTTCAAATTTCGCGAGGGCTACGTCCCAAAGGCAGGGGGCTGCGTCCCCAAATGGGACGCAGTCAGTTTGTTAAAATATACCCTGAGTGTTTGAGAGAAATTGAACGTCGCGCTTATTGGGAGGTCGGATAGACCCACCCATGACCCTCAGTTAAAAAAAAAAAACTCGTAAAAGGTGGCCGATCGCGGCGAAACTTTTCGCATTCACGAGCTAATCAAAATTACACACATCATGACAATTATATGACCCCGAACCCCATGACCTTGACCTATGGCGTGTTTCTAGAGACCATGGCATGGCAGAATCGCGATTCTGCGTGTTAGCGCACATTATCGACGCGTTTTCAGACTATTTGTCTTAAAAAAACGCGCAAACTTGTTGAATGATTGTAATACCATGCCTTATGGTAGGTGTCAGGGTCGCATTAGGGTCAGGTGGTCAAGGTTACTGAGCTTAGATGACCTTGCTTCACCTTTTCAAGTTTCAACATGTATTAGTGTCCTTTTTGCAGATGTCGAATTTAGGATCCATTTTCAAGAGAGGTTTTGGTGCCAAAAAATATGTTACGAAGCTTCCCATATTACGAAGCTCCCTTTCAGTGGTGATTGACACCTACTTTGGCTACCTGGCATGACACCTAGGCTAGCTACTGGACACTGGTTGACCTGAGCTTACCTGACCAGACCTACCCCCAGGCCCCAAATGCTGACAGGGGATTCAGGTTCAGCGCAAAATTTTGAGCAAGATAGCATTAAAATTGGGAGGTTCGTATTTCCTTTGTATTTCATTTTTGTAACCACCTGGTCAGGCAATGTGAAAGGGTGACAAATAAATATCAAAGCATGGATAAGATAGGCTACTATTTTATTTTTCTTAGTTAAGAAAAGATAATCGTGTCAGGGCTATGACTAAAAATAAGTGGCCTAAATCCGATGAGAAAACAGGATTTGAGGGAACCCTAGGTTTGGCTCCTTGAGCCTCTGCCCCCCCCCCCCTCCAGCGAAAATCCCTTACAGGACCCTGAAGCCCCCGGCCCTACCTCAAAAAGTAGGTGGGCACTTGCCCACCTGACCCTCCTGTTCCTACGCCTATGCAATTTTGTTAATAGCCAAACTATCAAAAATAAAACACAAACTAATGTTTGTGGAATCAATAGGTTTGATTCTGACACCAGATTGCCTCCATAAAAAATCAATTTCCTGATTGTCTTTTAGCATGCTTTGCATAAAAACAGTCATTATTTTGGCTGTATTTTTTGTGTGTGGTTAGCTTCATCATTTTTTTTGCCACCTGCTAGCAGCACTGCCAATCAGTGTTTTACAAGAAGCATGCCAAATGGGGAAACTATGAGGCAGAAATAAAAACATTGATCGATCAATAAATGGATCTTGTACCTACCTATAACCATATATGGGCATAAATGCAGTCCCCGCTATGACGGGGTGCATTCAGTGTAACGGGATAATACTTGCAGTATTGAGTACACCCACTGAAGAGAAAAAGCTTCCATTACCAAAGGAATGATAGTTAACGAGTAATACTTGACGAAAGTACGCACATTCACCCGAAAATGACGATGTTTTTTGCAGGTTCTGGGCATCCACTTTGGCAGACAATCAGCTGGCCATTCCATAAATGGATCGGCACTATGTAAAAAGTTAAGAAATGTATTTTTAAAACAATAAATACAAAATAGTAACTATTGAATAATAATTAATTTGCTATAATTAACAACATTGTAAACAAATTAATACAAATAATAACTATTTACCATCTCTTAATTACCGTAAACCGGGGTGACTTTGTATCACTTTTGACCAGTTTGGTACAATATCTTGTATATCACTTGAGATTTCACTCTGGAAACTGTTTCATCATACCAATTGGACAATTCTCTATCTAACTGAGTACAATAAATGCCTTGAAATTTATCATAAATATTTTATTTTTTTACCAAAAAATTGATCATTCTCACCCAGACGTCGGGGTGACTATGATCACTATATTAAAATCACCTTATGTGTGCCATAGGAGCCCTCAGAAGGGGCTTGTGTGATAAAATTACATGTTTTGAATAAAATCAAAGGCTTTGCTTGACAAAAACTCACACATTTTACAGTAAAACTATGAATCATTGAGGTATTAAAATAAAGTTGCATGCTCTGGGTCTAAACTGACATTACAGAGCTATAAGCAGCAAAATTAGCTACTTTAACCTCTGACTTCAAGATTAAGTAACAGTCACAGATGTCCTAAGCCACAGGCTACCTGTTCTACATCACACTTTGTCTGCTGGTGGCTGTGGGACCACTTGCCACACTGTTCATGCCCCTCCCAGCTGATTGTCTTTTTCACTTCCCATTGACGCTCCAATTACCACTGAGATAGAGCAGCTCAATGTTCATCCTCCATCATCAGTATCTAAGCCTTTCCTTTTCTTTCTTTATCTGGGTCTTTCTCATCTTTACCATTATTTTTGTTGGAGATGCTAGCGAATTTATACTTCATGCCAATGACAAAAAAACAAGCTGTGACATGAATGATTATTCTAACTGGGACCTAAAGTGTCTGATATAATGCTTCATTGCTTTATTTAACTATTGGCATAGAAAATACAGTTCACAGCAGCTAATTGCTCATTTGAGGCCCAAAATTGGTCCATGATCAAAGTCACCCGGGTATCATTGTCACCCCGGTTTACGGTACTCACTTTTTCTGGCACGTTTCTGTCAATCAGCAATTGCCGTCAAACGTCGGTTGGCCTTGAGTCACAACTTACTTCATTAGGACCACCAGCTAATTGTGCGCTGAGTGAGTACAGGCCTTGTGTGCATTAACTTGCTAATGTCTTATTTTTCATTTGAAAGCTAGGATGCAAAATCACATCCATTTTTCGTTACATGGTCATGGCCCTGCCCACTCCAACCTCTCATTGGTCGATCAATATTTGGATTTGAGCCTCGTCCTTTACCCAACTGATGCACAACCTAACAGAACAGCTTCCAACAAAGTATGGTTAGTTTTACAATTGTAAGAATGCCCTGCTCCTTCATTTCAAAATGAAAAGTGATGCAACCATTAACAACACATGAGCCTAGTATCCGCCATCTTCACAACTATATAGCCGCCAAGATAAAGCAAAAGGGATACCGGTATGGACTCTAGCACAGATAACAGTAGTACTCTAGTCATGTCATGGCAGGCACAAGCTAGCTACAGGCAGTTTTTGCAAGAAGGTAGGTGGAAAAACAAAACAAAACAAGGAGACAAGTGACAACAATATGGGTGGGTGGAGTTCTTCTGGCTGTTTACTTAACCTGATCTATCATATTAGGGAGAACAATATTTAGCTTACCTGTTGTAGACACAACGACCACCATCCTTGAAACTGCACGTGCACAACAATAACGCTCAAAGATATTCCGGCGTGCAAACAGCTGCGCCGAAATTGTAGCTCAGTCGTGCTTCCAATCGACGTGGCACATCGCTGCCAGATCTTTTACTGGACGAGGAAGGCCTTTGAGTATGAAGCAAACTCTGGTGGATAAATATGAACTAACAGAATCGTTTAATTGGCCGGGTTAGGGTAAATCTGGTTTAGGCTAACGTGCTCCAAAGTTAGTATAAACTCGGATCTGGGCTGTTCCTATCAAAATACACTAGTTTTAATTTATGCTATCCAAAAAGTTAGGGTAAATTAAATAAATTGAAAATCGGGTTTAGGCTAACGAAAAGTTAGCCTAAACCCGTTTCACAAAAGCATAAAATGAAGCTATTTGCTGTAAAAGAAAGTACGTGCAGATTGATCACATCAGGTGCATTCGCCGGATAGACCGTCGTGAAAACGGCCATTAACTACTATCAGATACATTTTTGTCGATACGTGCCTTATTCGTTACGTACATGATTAATCAGTACTTTTGCTGACGTACATGTGCAATACGTACTTTTGCGATGCATGCTTTTGTCTGCATGCAGCTAGGGGGGGGGGGGGGGGTAGTAGAGCTAGGGGGGGGGGGGGTAGAGCGCTGCCATAGTCGTGGTGTTCGACTGTGCTGCCATCTGATGTCGCACCACTGATAACTGTCGGCGCGGCGCCGCCGTCTCCATTTGAGTGTGTAACAAACGCACGGTCGAGAGCCACTAATTCGAAATTATTTCGAGTTTGGCGATTTTGTGCTTACAGATACTACCATGGTGAGGATAAACTGAAACTGCGTATACTTTGAATGTAACATAATGGACCACTCTTATCACTCGCCGTGGCCACTAGCGCTCACGCTATAGCTCTGCATCGTTACTAGTACTAATAGTTATCCCTTAACTGCATAAGTATCTAAAAGTGTTGTGCTTAAGTATCGCTTCTCGGCCTTTTGGCTAAGATCAAAGTGTAGTATCTGTTCTTATCAGCTTAATATCTGATACGTCCCCTACATGGGGACCAGAATATTAAACTGATTTTTGGACTTTGGCGGGGTTTTTGGAGCTTGCTCCAGCCCTGCCGCGGGTTGGCCTGGCATTGCACTACAGCCAGGATCGGCCCACTTTTGTTATCATGCGTTGTGATATGTGGTGAAAATAAAAGGATAAAGATACTTTTAAGATATATGACAATAAAAATTGACAAAACATGAAAATACGCCTCTTTTTGATCATGGTCATAGACAAACGCTCATACTAAATGGAATAAAAATGCGGGTATCGGCAAATTGTACCTGTGACCCCTCAATGTCCCTGAGGTCATCTCAGGTCATGAAGAAAAATGACCCAATCAATATCATTATGATTATAGACGTTTTTTTTTTCTCGAATTCCACTACTACGTGCCGCCCCCGACCCGAGCCACGATAACCGCTACAATAGGCGAATTAATTCACGCATTTATTTTGTTCCCAGACAATCGACATCTTTCAAGTACACGGTGCATCGGCGTCCTAAAATGTGACTGGAAAGGCCGCTCTATCTGGTGAAACTCAGTAAAGACGGTGCATCATCATCTAACTGAGGTACCTGTAAAGCTGACATCTTTATCACTATTCATTCGGTATCAGTGATGGACAGTGGGGGGCGTGTGGGAAGTTGTGGGTGACGACAGCTTTGCCTTACGTAAAGCATCATATGCTTTTAAAACTTTTCTCTTTTTATTAGTTTTGCTATAGCGTGAGGCGTGCAATCGTATATCGAAATGAAAAAAGTAACTGGAAAAATAGCAGTATCTATCGACATTCCTTACATCTGTGCTTTGGTAAGGTCCTGACAAATGCTTTATTTATTCATATTAGCCGTTTTCACGACGGCCATCTGGTACACATTTGATGCACAGGTGGTACAGATAAAGTGCAGAATTGGTCAAATCAGGTTCAGTGTGTCCTCTTAGCAGCTATCAGCTAGCACTTATATGCACTAATTTCTTATATGCCTGATTTGTCATATTTTCAGAGAGCATCATCGATTAAAACACTAATAAATTCATAAAATGAAGCTATTTGCTGTAAAAGAAAGTACGTGCAGATTTGATCACATCAGGTGCATTCGCCGGATAGACCGTCGTGAAAACGGCCATTAACTACTATCAAGATACATTTTTGTCGATACGTGCCTTATTCGTTACGTACATGATTAATCAGTACTTTTGCTGACGTACATGTGCAATACGTACTTTTGCGATGCATGCTTTTGTCTGCATGCAGCTAGGGGGGGGGGGTAGAGCTAGGGGGGGGGGGGTAGAGCGCTGCCATACGTCGTGGTGTTCGACTGTGCTGCCATCTGATGTCGCACCACTGATAACTGTCGGCGCGGCGCCGCCGTCTCCATTTGCGTGTGTACAAACGCACGGTCGAGAGCCACTAATTCGAAATTATTTCGAGTTTGGCGATCTTTTGTGCTTACAGATACTTACCATGGTGAGGATAAACTGAAACTGCGTATACTTTGAATGTAACATAATGGACCACTCTTATCACTCGCCGTGGCCACTAGCGCTCACGCTATAGCTCTGCATCGTTACTAGTACTAATAGTTATCCCTTAACTGCATAAGTATCTAAAAGTGTTGTGCTTAAGTATCGCTTCTCGGCCTTTTGGCTAAGATCAAAGTGTAGTATCTGTGGGGCATTCCCCCGGTATTTGCACATGATCGCGGCTCATTGGTCGGGATAGACATGCTTTTGGTTGGCTACCTTTTTTTTACAAAGCACGCCGCTAAAACATGCTCTATACGCTAAAAAATCTGTTCTTATCAGCTTAATATCTGATACGTCCCCTACATGGGGACCAGAATATTAAACTGATTTTTGGACTTTGGCGGGGTTTTTGGAGCTTGCTCCAGCCCTGCCGCGGGTTGGCCTGGCATTGCACTACAGCCAGGATCGGCCCACTTTTGTTATCATGCGTTGTGATATGTGGTGAAAATAAAAGGATAAAGATACTTTTAAGATATATGACAATAAAAATTGACAAAACATGAAAATACGCCTCTTTTTGATCATGGTCATAGACAAACGCTCATACTAAATGGAATAAAAATGCGGGTATCGGCAAATTGTACCTGTGACCCCTCAATGTCCCTGAGGTCATCTCAGGTCATGAAGAAAAATGACCCAATCAATATCATTATGATTATAGACGTTTTTTTTTTCTCGAATTCCACTACTACGTGCCGCCCCCGACCCGAGCCACGATAACCGCTACAATAGGCGAATTAATTCACGCATTTATTTTGTTCCCAGACAATCGACATCTTTCAAGTACACGGTGCATCGGCGTCCTAAAATGTGACTGGAAAGGCCGCTCTATCTGGTGAAACTCAGTAAAGACGGTGCATCATCATCTAACTGAGGTACCTGTAAAGCTGACATCTTTATCACTATTCATTCGGTATCAGTGATGGACAGTGGGGGGCGTGTGGGAAGTTGTGGGTGACGACAGCTTTGCCTTACGTAAAGCATCATATGCTTTTAAAACTTTTCTCTTTTTATTAGTTTTGCTATAGCGTGAGGCGTGCAATCGTATATCGAAATGAAAAAAGTAACTGGAAAAATAGCAGTATCTATCGACATTCCTTACATCTGTGCTTTGGTAAGGTCCTGACAAATGCTTTATTTATTCATATTAGCCGTTTTCACGACGGCCATCTGGTACACATTTGATGCACAGGTGGTACAGATAAAGTGCAGAATTGGTCAAATCAGGTTCAGTGTGTCCTCTTAGCAGCTATCAGCTAGCACTTATATGCACTAATTTCTTATATGCCTGATTTGTCATATTTTCAGAGAGCATCATCGATTAAAACACTAATAAATTCATAAAATGAAGCTATTTGCTGTAAAAGAAAGTACGTGCAGATTTGATCACATCAGGTGCATTCGCCGGATAGACCGTCGTGAAAACGGCCATTAACTACTATCAAGATACATTTTTGTCGATACGTGCCTTATTCGTTACGTACATGATTAATCAGTACTTTTGCTGACGTACATGTGCAATACGTACTTTTGCGATGCATGCTTTTGTCTGCATGCAGCTAGGGGGGGGGGGGTAGAGCTAGGGGGGGGGGGGTAGAGCGCTGCCATACGTCGTGGTGTTCGACTGTGCTGCCATCTGATGTCGCACCACTGATAACTGTCGGCGCGGCGCCGCCGTCTCCATTTGCGTGTGTACAAACGCACGGTCGAGAGCCACTAATTCGAAATTATTTCGAGTTTGGCGATCTTTTGTGCTTACAGATACTTACCATGGTGAGGATAAACTGAAACTGCGTATACTTTGAATGTAACATAATGGACCACTCTTATCACTCGCCGTGGCCACTAGCGCTCACGCTATAGCTCTGCATCGTTACTAGTACTAATAGTTATCCCTTAACTGCATAAGTATCTAAAAGTGTTGTGCTTAAGTATCGCTTCTCGGCCTTTTGGCTAAGATCAAAGTGTAGTATCTGTGGGTTGTTTAACCTATTTTAACTCGCGCGAGGCGCTTTTTGACTTTGATCTTGGCCAAAGGGTCGGGAATTGTATTCCCTTGTA
The DNA here is from genome assembly GCF_019059575.1 of Amphibalanus amphitrite. NCBI lineage: Eukaryota > Metazoa > Arthropoda > Thecostraca > Balanomorpha > Balanidae > Amphibalanus > Amphibalanus amphitrite. The sequence goes on from NW_024883377.1 coordinate 28,367, forward strand.
ATCCCTGTGACCTTGAGCAGTGCCGTGTTGCTGTGCCCGTCCACATGGTGTCGCCACCGTCGCCGCTTGCCGAGGAGGGGGCGCCGCTGCTGCTCTACACCAGGTGAGACCGCGCGGCGACTGCCTCCCCGCCTCCCCCCCCCCCCCCCCTAGCTTCCGGGCAACGGCCTTCAGCCGTTGACCCGTTTTCAAAGGTTTCGCGCCAAAACCCAGACCGTTGGGATTTGGCGCCAAACCTTTGAATTTGAACTCCCTTCCCGCCCTTTCCCACCTAACGCCGGCCTGTTGATGAACATTTCTTGTTTTTGCTAAATCTGCTTTTGATCTCATTTGCTTCAATTCTACCCCTTTTCGGCCTGTTTTACGTCTAAATTACCCGTATTCCGTGCCCGTACCCATACCGTTTCTCCGTCCCGGCCTCGCCGCGTGGTTTCCCGTGCCCGAGCCGGCGCCCCCGACTCGCTGGCCTGTGCTGTGTGCTGTGTGTTGTGTTGTGTTGTTTGATAGTGTATTGTTGTGCCTTTTATCATGTCTGCGCCACCTTCCCGTGCTCCCACCGTGTCCCCTCCCCGGGCGGCGGACACCCAGCCCACGATCGATGGCGAGCGTCTCGTGTTGCCCTTCCCTCTGCCTGGCCTCTTGCTATGCCCCGTGGAGGGCTGTGGGACCCGCTACGCTAACTGCAGTGCCTCGACCATGCGTCAGAGCCTGAAGCGCCATGTGAAACGGTGTCACACGGAATTGACCGCTGCCCAGTGGGTGTGTGGGGGGTGCAGGGAGGAGCTGCCCTACCACTTCAACAGGCACGGCTGCTTTGCGCAGCCGGCCGCCGCGGGCCCGGTGGCCATGCCCCACCGGTGCTGGTGCGGCCGCAGTTTCACCACCCGCCGCGGCCTGACCAATCACGCCCGCCTGTGTCGCAGCTCGCCCGTCCACGTGGACACACCCAGTCTGTCCCTGTCCCGTGTGACCGCCGACGCTGACCGACCAGCCCCGGGTGATGACGCCGTCCCCCTGCCCCCGCTCACCCCTCCCGAGGCCCCCGTCCGCGGCTCGGCCTCTGACCCCGGCCCCGGCTCGCCCCGCTCGAGCCTGTCGAGCCCGCTGGCCGACCGGCGCGGCTCCGGTGGCCGGCCGGCCGCCGGTGACGTCACCGACGATGACGTAACCGATGGTGACGTCACCCTGACGCCTGACTGTGAGGTGACACCCCGTCCCGGCCCTGTGACGCCCCGGTCCGGCCCTGTGACGCCCCAGCCCGGCCCTGTGAGTGTCACGGTGGTGCTGCCCCCCGGGTCTGTGTCGCAGTCGCCCGTGCCGTCCCCGGGAGTGATGTCGGACGTGTCTGATGTGACGTCAGTCATGTCTAGTGTGTCCTCCACTGATGTGACCTCCTCCTTCTCGACGTCTGACTCGTCTGGGTCGTCGACCCCGCTCGGCACCCCGTGTGCCCTGACGCCCCGCGCCCGCCGGTCCCTGCGGACCAGCCCGGCCCGGCCCGACCCTCCTGGTGACCCCGTGTCGCCCCCTGCTAACCGGGACCGTCCCAGCCCCCTCCAGCGACTCGCCCGGCGATTCATGGCGGCGATCGGCCGTGGCGGCCGGCGGCCGGCGGCCCCGGCCCGGCGGGACCCCTCCCTGCCCCGTCCAGACTCACCCCTCCTGCCCCCGTTCCCGCCCTCCCTGGAGGCTTGTCGGCGGTCGGAGAGTGGGAGTGAGCTGGACATCACCCTGGAGACCCCGCCGCGGGCCCCCTCCCCCTCTGACTGGACCCTGCTGGAGGACCTGGCCGTCTCCTCTGACTCCGAGGCGGCCGTGACGGAGGACAGCCTGCCGCTGTCGCTGCGGCTGGCCGGCACCGACTCCCCTCCCCTCCCGGTGCCCGCTGACGCTCCGTCCCCCGACAGAGCCCCGACGCCGCCGCTGGATCCGGCTCCGTCCTCCCCACTCTCCCCAGCTGACTGCCCGCCGCCCGACAGAGCCGAGACGCCGCCGCCGGACGCTGCTCCGCGCTCTGTCCCTGCTCCGGCCTCTGCCTCGTCAGCTGACTGGCTCTCCGCCGTCCGCCGCCGGCCGGCCTCCCCCCGCCCCCTCCCCGCCGACTGACTCGGGTAGCGGTGGGGGTGATGAGCGGAGGAGAAGGAAGCGACGCCGGCGCCGCCGTGACCGGCGTGGACCGGTCCCCCGTGACCCGGCCCGTGACGTGCCCGTCCCCGGTGACCTGACCTGCTCGTCCCATCCCGGCCGTGACCCGTCCTCCCATGGCAGCCCACCCCCGAGGGACACCAGTGGTGACGGCTGTGGCTGGCCCCGCCGGACACTGGTGTTCCACCAGTCCCGTGCTCCCGTCCCACAGGACCCGGTGGACGGTGACCCCCGCCGTGGCCCGCCTGTCAGTGACCTCGGTGGCCCCCCTGTGACCTCCACTGACCGTGGCCGTGACTGTGCCGCGCGCACCCAGCCCTGTACCCCTACCCGTCGTGTACGGACCCCTCCCGGGTTCCCGTCCCGGGGAGGACGGCCCCCGCCCGGGTTCCCGGCCCGTGACGTGCCCCTTCACGGCCCCGTGTCGCCCGGTGCCCGTGCCGCTGTCGGTGACAGTGGCCTCACACGGACGTACAGTGAGGTGGTGCGGACCCCAGTGCCTCACGCTGTGCCGCCCGTGACCCGCCCCGAGCCGCCCGCACCCCGTGCTGTGCCGCCCGCACCCCATGCCGTGCCGGGTCCCTCCCGTGACCCCGGTGGTGACCGGCGTGCTAACCGTGGTCGTGGAGGCCGTGACGGGGGTCGTGGCCGCCAACCCGCCGCTAACCCGGCCCGTGCCGCCGCCGGTGGCCGCCCCGGCGCTGACCTGACCCGCCGTGCACCCGTGTCACCCCGTGGCCGTGACCCTCCCCATGGCGGTGCTGCGCCCCGCCCCACCCGTGGCCGCGGTCCGCCCGGTGACCCCGCTCACCGTGACCGTCCCAGCGTCGCCCGTGACCCAGCCGTGACCCGTCCCGGCCGTGGCCGCTCCGGCGGCGAGCCTACCGGCGCCGGCCGTGGTGCTCGCGGCAGAGGTGGCCGTGGTGGTCGCCCACCCGCTGACCAGCCTCGTGTCACGCCCCGTGTCCCGCCTGACCCGCCCCGCGGCTCGCCCGGCGCTACTGCGCGCGTGCCGCCTGGTCACCCGCCTCGCGCCCCACCCGGTGACCCCGCCGGCGCTGTGGCCGGTGGACCGCCCCGTGCTCCGCCCCGTGACCCGCCCGGTGACCCGCCCGGTGACCCGCCCACTGACCGTGACCCCGCCCCTGACCGACCTGCCGGCGGTGCCCGTGGTGGCGGCCGCGGTCGTGGTCGTGGCCGTGGTGCCTCCCGCGGTCGTGGCCGAGGTGGTGCCTCCCGTGGCCGGGGTGGTGCTGCTGGTGCCCCCGCTGGTGACCCCGCTGGTGACCCTGACGGTGGTGCCGGTGGCGGTGGCCGTGGTGGCGGTCGTGGCCGTGGCCGCGGCGGCCCTGGCCGTGGTCGGGGCCGTGGTGCCGGCCGTGGTGGTGGTGCTGGAGGTGCTGGTGACCCCGCCGGCGCCCCTGACCCCGCCGTCGCCCCTGACCCCACCCAGCAGGGCCCGGAGCCGACCGAGCTGCAGCAGGAATTCCTGCCCATACTGACCGCCTTGCAGGAGACCCACACCCCGTGGGAGGATGTGGAGCGCCAGCTCACCCGGCTGTGCGCCGAGGCGGCCCGGCGTAACGCCGACTACCATGAGCGGCGCCGGCGCCCCGCCCCCTGGCGCCCCCCTAACGAGCGGCCGCCCGCTGACCGTCCCCCCGCCGGCGAGCCCCGCCCCCCTCCAGCGGAGCAGGAGCCGGAGCCGGCCGAGGACCACCGGCGGCCCTGGCAGCCGCCGGCCTACGCGGCCGAGGAGGCCAGCCGGCTGCAGCGGCTGTACCGCTCCAACAGGGAGAAGGCGGTGCGGCAGGTGCTACGGGAGGAGACGCCCCCGTGCCCCGTGCCCGGCGAGCAGCTGGCGGCCCACTTCGCCCCTCCTCCCTGCCCCCCTGTGGAGTGGGACCGGCGGCCGCAGGAGGTCCCTGACCTGACCCCCGCCGCCCCCTCCCCGGCTCTGACCGCCCCGTTCCGAGCCGACGAGGTGTGGGGCCGTCTCCGGCGGGCGGCCAACACCGCCCCCGGCCCTGACGGGCTGCGCTACGCCGCCTGGCGCGCCCTCGACCCCGGCGCCCTGCTGCTGACCCGGGCGTTCGAGCTCTGCCGGCTGGCGCGCCGCGTCCCGCCCACCTGGCTGGTGTCAGAGACGGCCCTCCTCCACAAGGGGGGTGACCCGACCCGGCCCGACAGCTGGCGGCCGATCGCCCTCGGCGCCACGGTCGCCAAGCTGTACGCTGGTGTGTGGGCCGACCGTCTGTCCGGGTGGGTGGAGGCCGCTGACCTCCTCTCCACAGGCCAGAAGGGTTTCCGGCCATTCGACGGCGTGCTGGAGCACAACTTTGTGCTCCAGAGCGCCATCAACAGCGCCCGGGAGGACGGGACAGAGACCCACGTGGCCTTCATTGACCTGACCAATGCTTTCGGCTCGGTCCCCCACAGCCTCCTTTGGCAGGTCTTGCAGCGGGTCGGTGTGCCGGAGGAGGTCGTGGCGGTGGTACAGGGCCTGTACCAGGGCAGCGCCACCCGGTACCGCGCCGGGGACGGCCTGACCGCGCCGGTGGCGTGCCAGCGTGGCGTGCGGCAGGGGTGCCCCCTCAGCGGCCTCCTCTTCTCCCTCGCCCTGGAGCCGCTGCTGCGGGCCCTCGCCGCCGCGCAGGTGCGCTGCCTGGCCTACGCCGATGACCTGGCTCTGATTTTCAGCCGGCGCAGCGAGGTGCAGGACGGCCTGGCGCTGCTGGAGCGCGTGTGCGCCTGGGCCGGGCTGACCCCCAACCCGGGGAAGTCGGCCCTGCTCTCCGTCGGCGCCCCCTCCCCGCCCGCCACCCTGTGCGGCGCCCCCTTGCCCCTCATTGACAGGGACGGGGCCTACAGGTACCTCGGCCGACCCGTCGGGCACACCCGCCTGATCCAGCCGCCCCTGCAGGTGGTGGCCGAGGCGCGCCGTGACGCCGCCCGCCTCCTGGGTTCGCCCCTGGCCCCCTGGCAGAAGCTGGACGCGGTGCGGGCGTTCATCGCCCCACGGCTTACCCACTGCCTGCGGCTGGGGGTGATCCCCAAGGGGGCCCTGGCCGCTTTTGACAGGTCGCTGCGGTGGCGCGTGAAGGGGGTCCTCAACCTGCCAATAAACGCCACAAATCACTACCTTTATAGCCCCACAGGTGCCGGTGGCGTGGGACTAACCCATTTCGCCCAGGAGGCGGATATCCTTCTGGCGGCGGCCACCCAGCGCCTCCTCCACTCCCGTGACCCGGCGGTGGCCGAGCTGGCGGCCGCCGAGCTGACCGGTGCCGCCCGGCGCCGTGTCCGCCGTGACCCGACCCCGGCCGACCTGGCGGACTACTTGAACGGGGTCGCCATGCGTGACGACGGCGGGGGCGTGTCGTGCCGCTCGACCCGGACCCGTGTGGCCACCACCGCCCTCGCCCGCCGCGCCCCCGTCCGCTGGCGCGCCGCTGACCCCCCTGTCCTGCAGGTGGGGGAGGCGGACGTGGAGCCGCGGCGCGAGTCGCGCGCGCTCCGGGAGGCGGTCCGCCGCACTGACCTCGCCGACCTGACCCGTCTCCCACAGCAGGGCAAGGTGCTGGCTTGTGTGGCCGACCAGCCGGTGAGCTCCCATTATATGTATAATGGGAGCTTCACCCGGTTCGCCGACTGGCGGTTCGTGCACCGCGCCCGTCTGTCCCTGGTCCCCCTTAACGCGTACTCCCGCAGGCCAGGGGCAGACCGCCGGTGCCGCCGGTGCGGCTACGTCCAAGAGACGCTGCCGCACGTCATCAATCATTGCCTTACAGCCCACGCCGAGGCCTACCAGAAGCGCCATGACGCGCTGCTGGCCCGGCTGGAGCGCGCCACGCCGGTCTTCCCCGGTGACGAGGTCCGGGTGAACCGTCGGGTGCCCGGCCTCGACTCTGCCCTCCGCCCCGACCTCGTGGTGACCCGTGGTGACCGAGTGACCCTTGTCGACGTCACGGTGTCCTTTGAAAATCGTCCAGAGGCCCTCCGCGCCGCCGCCGCTGAGAAGGAGCGAAAGTACGCGCCCCTCGTGCAGGAGCTGCGGCGGCAGGGGAAGACGGCCTCCGTGCACGCCCTGGTGCTGGGCTCCCTGGGCACCTGGGTCCGTTCTAACGAGACCACCCTCAGACAGCTGCGCGTCAGCCGGGTGTACGCCCGACTGATGCGTAAACTAATGGTCAGCGACACCCTCAGGTGGTCGAGGGACGTGTACGTGGAACACGTCACTGGTTCACGCCAGTATTAGGCGCCCCTGCCCCTCACGATGACCCCAGGGCCGTGTGACTGTGTTCTGGTGTTATTTGTTATGTTATGTTATGTAAATGATTGTACATTGTGTTGTGATTGTCTGTTGTGTTGTTGTTGTCAAGTGTTTGTACGTACCCGTGCCCTGGGTGCCAACTGAGCGTGACCAGATGACCGCTGACCCAGTGCAGGTCCGTGACCGACTCTGAGCCTGCCCGGCATCCGATACCCGTGTGCCGACCCCCCGGTGTCCGCCGCCCGGTCCCTCCCGTGTGTGTTGACCGCTGACCGGACCAGAGGTGGCCCTGGCCGCCGTCTCCGGCCGGGGCGACCGGGTGACTGGTGGAGCCGCCTCACCTGGTGGCTGAGGCTGCCCCGGTGGCCGTGGCCGCCGCCGTGCAGTCACCCGCTGGTGACCTGCGGCCGCTCTCCGGTGGCTGTGGTGGCTGCCCCACCCGGCGGCTGTAGCTGCCCGTCTGGCGGCCGGCCGCCCGCCGGTGGCTGGAGCCGCCTCACCCGGTGGTCGTGGCTGCCCGCGGTGGCTGTGGCTGCCCCCGGTGGCTGTGGCTGCCCCTGGTGGCCGTGGCTGCCCCCGGCGGCCGTGGCTGCCCCCGGTGGCTGTGGCTGCCCCTCGTCTGGTGGCCGCTGCCGTGGTCGCCTGCCGGTGACCTGGGGTCGCCTCCGGTGACCTGGGGTCGCCTCCGGTGACCGCCGGGCCGCTCCTGGCGTCCGTCGGCCGCCCTGCGGCGCTCTCCGCCCGGTCACGCTGGACCGGTGACCGGGGCTCGGCGGCCGCTGCCCGTGGTCGCCGTCTGCCGCTGGTGCCACTGGTGCCGGCCCGTCGGCTGGTACCGTCTGGTGCCGGCCCTGTCGACTGCTGGTATCTGGCGCACCGTCAAGTGGCTGGTGGCTGCCCTCTCGGTGGCCGCCGTCAAGTGGCCGGTGGCCGCTCTACTGATGGCCGGTGGCCGCCCTCCCGGTGGCCGCCTTCAAGCGGCCGCTGCCCGTGGCCGGTGGCCACCCTCCCGGTGGCCGCTGTCAAGTGGCCTGTGGCCGCTCTGCTGATGGCCGGTGGCCGCCCTCCCGGCGGCTGCCTTCAAGTGGCCGATGGCCGGTGGCCGCCCTCTCGGTGGTCGCCATCAAGTGGCCGCTGCCTGTGGCCGGTGGCCGCCCTCCCGGCGGCCGCCTTCAAGTGGCCGAAGCCGGTGGCCGCCCTCTCGGTGGCCACCTCCGTGACCGCCGCCCGGCTCGTGACCGCGGCTGTCCGTGCGCCGCGCTGCGCCCCGCCGCCCGGCGCCGACCGTTCTCCCCGAGACTGTCGGTCGGTCGGGGCTGTCGGTGCGCCGGGCCGCACCCCGTGCCGGCGCCCGCCGCTGCGGGCTGGAGACTGTTCCGGCCCGTCGGCCGGCGCTCGTTGGTGCCGCGGCACCCGTCGCTCGGCGCTGGCTGGCGCCGCCTGGCGACCGCGTCGCGAACTAGTGAGTGTGGTGCCCTGACCGCCGCGTCGGTCTGGGCTCGTCGGTGCCCGCTGGTGCCCCGTCGGCTCACTGCCGTCTCAGTGACGGACAGCTCAGTGACGTCACCGCTCGGTGATGTGCGCGCCGCGGTGACGTGGGGTGGGGAGTGTTGGGGTGGGAGTGATGGGACGGGGTGGGACGGGAGTGTGGTGGCGGACAGTGGCCACTCACTGGCCGTGGCCGACCGTAGTCGGTCCGCCGTGACTGTGCCGAGCGGTACTGGTCTGTCCCACGGTGACCGGCCTATCTCGCTGACACTCGTGCGCGTCCCGTGAGTCGCCCCGTGACCGTCGCTCGGCCGCTACGGGCCCTGGTGACCGGACTAGGTGACTGGTTATCACCTGTGGTGGTGACCTCCGGCAGTGACCGTCACCGCTCATACTGTGGTGCGACCAGTGTCGTGGGGCGGGGAGTGTCGGGATGGGTGTGGGATGGGAGGGGCGGGCTGGGAGTGTCTCATGTGTAATTGTATGCCATATGATGTAGATATCTCAGGATGGCTCTAACAGCCTAATGTGGCCTTATTACGGGCTGGCACTGAGCTCTACCGCGGTCACAGACCCGCTGTACTCGATCACCGTGACCGTGGTCCGTTCCACCCCCCTATGTCGACCGTTGGACTGTTTCGGTCTTTTTGCCGTAACTGTTAGTCGGCCCCGTGCCTCTGTGGACCAGAGGTCGGCGCCTTGACCCGTAGTACCGCGACTGCGGCTCCGTTGTGCCAATCCTCTGCCAATGCTGGCTTGGTATCTTAACGGGTCGGACTGTTTGTGTGTTAGTGTATGTGGGTATGTGGGCTGGGGAGGGTAGGGACGGGTGGCGGCGGGGATAATGTGTATGTTCCACTTGCCACTGTATGTATAACCTAATGTAATCTGAAGGGACGCTCTTGATCCCCTGCTCTGTCCTGCCTGTGCAGGCTCACCGATGTATGTCCGGTCGACAGACCCAGCAATGGACCCGTGAAGTCCAATGGCGCTCACCGCCTCCGACGATCGCCACTGTAGTATGTAAGCCAGTGTCGAAATGTGTGCTGTGTTATGTAGTAAGTGTGCGCCCCTTCGGGTAGCCCACTGACGTTAGCGCTCTATGTTGATTGCGTCTCTGACACGTAGGCTCCCCTGATGTCCGTGGCTCGCCGACTGCCACCGACCCAACATTGTACATAAGTCGTTGTACCTGAACTGCTGTAACGCTGGACCCGTTTGGTCCAATGGCGCTCGGCGCCTCTGTATGATTTTCTAGTGCTGCACCGATGTGCTGCTACCCGTCTCGGTCGGCCCGCACTCCGTGCTCGTCTGGCACCCCTCTACCCTCCCTGCTCCGAGGCGGTGGTGTGGGGTCGGCGCCCTCCGGTGGGTCTCGGCCGGTGTGGGCCGGGAGGACCCCGGACTCCCTCTCCCTGGCTTGGTGCCTAGTGGCTGGTGACGGGCGGCCATGGTGATGGCGTGGTGCGGCTCACCACACGATGGTGAGGCACGGAGTAGCTGCTTAGCTGATGGCTGGTGCCGATAGAGCTGATCTAGTGGTGATGGTGTGGGCCGCTACGGCGGCGGGCAGGTGGGCCCCAGTGGCCGCCCCGACCGACGCGTCGGACCGCCAGCCGGTGCCGGTGCGCACAGCTGGTGGTGCCCTGCTTTGGTGATGGTGATGGTGGTGCAGATCCCCAGCAACCCCCTCTCCTCCCTGGCCCGCCCCGCCGGCCCGCCGTGGTGCCTCCCCCACTGCCGCCTCCCTCCTCCCCCTCCCCGTTCCTCCCGCCAGCCTTGTCCGGGGTGTGTGGCCGACCGCCATGGTGACCCTGCGGGGTCTGTAACTATTAGCTTGTTGTTATCTTGTGCATGGTCTCTCTGTAACGGCTGGGCATGACTGTTGTCCCCGTTTTTCATTGCCTTGTTAGTGTCCGACCGTCCCTGTAATCACCATGTACTTTTTTGAATAAAAAAATCTGTTCTTATCAGCTTAATATCTGATACGTCCCCTACATGGGGACCAGAATATTAAACTGATTTTTGGACTTTGGCGGGGTTTTTGGAGCTTGCTCCAGCCCTGCCGCGGGTTGGCCTGGCATTGCACTACAGCCAGGATCGGCCCACTTTTGTTATCATGCGTTGTGATATGTGGTGAAAATAAAAGGATAAAGATACTTTTAAGATATATGACAATAAAAATTGACAAAACATGAAAATACGCCTCTTTTTGATCATGGTCATAGACAAACGCTCATACTAAATGGAATAAAAATGCGGGTATCGGCAAATTGTACCTGTGACCCCTCAATGTCCCTGAGGTCATCTCAGGTCATGAAGAAAAATGACCCAATCAATATCATTATGATTATAGACGTTTTTTTTTCTCGAATTCCACTACTACGTGCCGCCCCCGACCCGAGCCACGATAACCGCTACAATAGGCGAATTAATTCACGCATTTATTTTGTTCCCAGACAATCGACATCTTTCAAGTACACGGTGCATCGGCGTCCTAAAATGTGACTGGAAAGGCCGCTCTATCTGGTGAAACTCAGTAAAGACGGTGCATCATCATCTAACTGAGGTACCTGTAAAGCTGACATCTTTATCACTATTCATTCGGTATCAGTGATGGACAGTGGGGGGCGTGTGGGAAGTTGTGGGTGACGACAGCTTTGCCTTACGTAAAGCATCATATGCTTTTAAAACTTTTCTCTTTTTATTAGTTTTGCTATAGCGTGAGGCGTGCAATCGTATATCGAAATGAAAAAAGTAACTGGAAAAATAGCAGTATCTATCGACATTCCTTACATCTGTGCTTTGGTAAGGTCCTGACAAATGCTTTATTTATTCATATTAGCCGTTTTCACGACGGCCATCTGGTACACATTTGATGCACAGGTGGTACAGATAAAGTGCAGAATTGGTCAAATCAGGTTCAGTGTGTCCTCTTAGCAGCTATCAGCTAGCACTTATATGCACTAATTTCTTATATGCCTGATTTGTCATATTTTCAGAGAGCATCATCGATTAAAACACTAATAAATTCATAAAATGAAGCTATTTGCTGTAAAAGAAAGTACGTGCAGATTTGATCACATCAGGTGCATTCGCCGGATAGACCGTCGTGAAAACGGCCATTAACTACTATCAAGATACATTTTTGTCGATACGTGCCTTATTCGTTACGTACATGATTAATCAGTACTTTTGCTGACGTACATGTGCAATACGTACTTTTGCGATGCATGCTTTTGTCTGCATGCAGCTAGGGGGGGGGGTAGAGCTAGGGGGGGGGGGGGGTAGAGCGCTGCCATACGTCGTGGTGTTCGACTGTGCTGCCATCTGATGTCGCACCACTGATAACTGTCGGCGCGGCGCCGCCGTCTCCATTTGCGTGTGTACAAACGCACGGTCGAGAGCCACTAATTCGAAATTATTTCGAGTTTGGCGATCTTTTGTGCTTACAGATACTTACCATGGTGAGGATAAACTGAAACTGCGTATACTTTGAATGTAACATAATGGACCACTCTTATCACTCGCCGTGGCCACTAGCGCTCACGCTATAGCTCTGCATCGTTACTAGTACTAATAGTTATCCCTTAACTGCATAAGTATCTAAAAGTGTTGTGCTTAAGTATCGCTTCTCGGCCTTTTGGCTAAGATCAAAGTGTAGTATCTGTACGGAGCCTGGTCACCTCCAGGGCCGCCGCCCTTTGGGGGCGGGGGGCGGGTCATGGCCCCGGATATTTGCACACCGGTCTGAAACCACTAGGTCGGGATATATTTGCTCTTGGTTGGCTTACCATTTCCAAACCCATGCCACCAACATGCACTTATATACCACCTCTGTTCTTATCAGCTTAATATCTGATACGTCCCCTACATGGGGACCAGAATATTAAACTGATTTTTGGACTTTGGCGGGGTTTTTGGAGCTTGCTCCAGCCCTGCCGCGGGTTGGCCTGGCATTGCACTACAGCCAGGATCGGCCCACTTTTGTTATCATGCGTTGTGATATGTGGTGAAAATAAAAGGATAAAGATACTTTTAAGATATATGACAATAAAAATTGACAAAACATGAAAATACGCCTCTTTTTGATCATGGTCATAGACAAACGCTCATACTAAATGGAATAAAAATGCGGGTATCGGCAAATTGTACCTGTGACCCCTCAATGTCCCTGAGGTCATCTCAGGTCATGAAGAAAAATGACCCAATCAATATCATTATGATTATAGACGTTTTTTTTTCTCGAATTCCACTACTACGTGCCGCCCCCGACCCGAGCCACGATAACCGCTACAATAGGCGAATTAATTCACGCATTTATTTTGTTCCCAGACAATCGACATCTTTCAAGTACACGGTGCATCGGCGTCCTAAAATGTGACTGGAAAGGCCGCTCTATCTGGTGAAACTCAGTAAAGACGGTGCATCATCATCTAACTGAGGTACCTGTAAAGCTGACATCTTTATCACTATTCATTCGGTATCAGTGATGGACAGTGGGGGGCGTGTGGGAAGTTGTGGGTGACGACAGCTTTGCCTTACGTAAAGCATCATATGCTTTTAAAACTTTTCTCTTTTTATTAGTTTTGCTATAGCGTGAGGCGTGCAATCGTATATCGAAATGAAAAAAGTAACTGGAAAAATAGCAGTATCTATCGACATTCCTTACATCTGTGCTTTGGTAAGGTCCTGACAAATGCTTTATTTATTCATATTAGCCGTTTTCACGACGGCCATCTGGTACACATTTGATGCACAGGTGGTACAGATAAAGTGCAGAATTGGTCAAATCAGGTTCAGTGTGTCCTCTTAGCAGCTATCAGCTAGCACTTATATGCACTAATTTCTTATATGCCTGATTTGTCATATTTTCAGAGAGCATCATCGATTAAAACACTGTAATAAATTCATAAAATGAAGCTATTTGCTGTAAAAGAAAGTACGTGCAGATTTGATCACATCAGGTGCATTCGCCGGATAGACCGTCGTGAAAACGGCCATTAACTACTATCAAGATACATTTTTGTCGATACGTGCCTTATTCGTTACGTACATGATTAATCAGTACTTTTGCTGACGTACATGTGCAATACGTACTTTTGCGATGCATGCTTTTGTCTGCATGCAGCTAGGGGGGGGGGTAGAGCTAGGGGGGGGGGGGTAGAGCGCTGCCATACGTCGTGGTGTTCGACTGTGCTGCCATCTGATGTCGCACCACTGATAACTGTCGGCGCGGCGCCGCCGTCTCCATTTGCGTGTGTACAAACGCACGGTCGAGAGCCACTAATTCGAAATTATTTCGAGTTTGGCGATCTTTTGTGCTTACAGATACTTACCATGGTGAGGATAAACTGAAACTGCGTATACTTTGAATGTAACATAATGGACCACTCTTATCACTCGCCGTGGCCACTAGCGCTCACGCTATAGCTCTGCATCGTTACTAGTACTAATAGTTATCCCTTAACTGCATAAGTATCTAAAAGTGTTGTGCTTAAGTATCGCTTCTCGGCCTTTTGGCTAAGATCAAAGTGTAGTATCTGTGGGTTTGTTAACCTATTTTGAAGTCGCGCGAGGCGCTTTTCACTTTGATTTTAGCCAAAAGGTCGGGAATTGTATTCCCTGTCGGATCTGTGGTGTGCAGTGTTTCTGTGCCAGTCCGCGTGGTGTCGCCACCGTCGCCGCCTACCGAGGAGGGGGCGCCGCTGCTGCTCTACACCAGGTGAGACCGCGCGGCGACTGCCTCCCCCCCCCCCCCCCCCCCGGCTTCCGGGCAACGGCCTTCAGCCGTTGACCCGTTTTCAAAGGTTTCGCGCCAAAACCCAAACCGTTGGGATTTGGCGCCAAACCTTTGAATTTGAACTCCCTTCCCGCCCTTTCCCACCTAACGCCGGCCTGTTGATGAACGTTTCTTGTTTTTGCTAAATCTCTTTTGATCTCATTCGCTTCAATTCTACCCCTTTTCGGCCTGTTTAACGTCTAAATAACCCGTATTCCGTGCACCGTACCCATACCGTTTCTCCACTCCGGCCTCGCCGCGTGGTTTCCCGGTGCCCGAGCCGGCGCCCCCGACTCGCTGGCTTGTGTTGTGCTGTGTTGTGGTGTGAGTTGGTCAAAGGTATTGTATTGCCTCGCTGTGCTATTGTGTTTCATACCATGTCTGTGTCACCGCACCATGACCCCCCCGTGTCCCTTCCCCGGGCGGCGGACACCCAGCCCCAGATTGTTGATGGCCGGCTGGTGCTCCCCTTTCCCCTCCCCGGGCTGCTCCTGTGCCCCGTGGAGGGATGTGGGGGGCGCTATGCCAACTGTGATGCCTCGACTATGCGCCAGAGTCTGAGGCGCCACATCAAACGCTGCCACGTGGCTCTGACCGACGCCCAGTGGGTGTGTGGTGGGTGCAGGTGCCGGCTGCCGTACCACTTTTCGCGGCACGGCTGCTTCGCCCAGCCGGCCGCCGCCGGCCCGGTGGCCATGCCCCACCGCTGTTGGTGCGGCCGGAGCTTCACGACCCGGCGCGGCCTCACCAACCATGCCCGCCTGTGCCGCCGCTCCCCCGTCCACGTGGACACGCCGTCCCTCCCGCTGACCGCTGGGACTGACCGACCGGTGGCAGGTGACGACGACCTCTCCCTGCCCCCGCTCACCCCTCCCGAGGCCCCCGTCCGCGGCTCTGTATCTGACCCCGGCCCCGGCTCGCCCCGCTCGAGTCTGCCGAGCCCGCTGGCTGACCGGCCCGGCTCTGGTGACGTCACCCTCACGCCTGATGACGTCATCCCTGGCCCTGTGACGTCCCGGCCCGGCCCCTCTGTGCTGCCGGACGGCCCGGGTGACCGGTGTGACACCCCCGTCCCTGCTGTCACTGTGACTGTGTCGCCCGGTGTGTCCTCGGTGGACTGGTCGCCCGTGCCGTCCCCTGGCGTGATGTCGGATGTGACGTCACGCGTGTCGTCTTCTGGTGTGACGTCCACCGCATCCTCTGACTCTTCTGAGGCGTCCACCCCGCTCGGCACCCCGTGTGCCCCGACGCCCCGCGCCCGCCGGTCCCTGGCGTCCCTGCGGACCAGCCCGGCCCGGCCCGACCCTCCCGGTGACCCCGTGTCGCCCCCTGCTAACCGGGACCGTCCCAGCCCCCTCCAGCGGCTCGCCCGGCGATTCATGGCGGCGATCGGCCGTGGCGGCCGGCGGCCGGTGGCCCCAGCCCGGCGGGACCCCGCCCCGCCCCGTCCAGACTCACCCCTCCTGCCCCCGTTCCCGCCCTCCCTGGAGGCTTGTCGGCGGTCGGAGAGTGGGAGTGAGCTGGACATCACCCTGGAGACCCCGCCGCGGGCCCCCTCCCCCTCTGACTGGACCCTGCTGGAGGACCTAGCCGTCTCCTCTGACTCCGAGGCGGCCGTGACGGAGGAGAGCCTGCCGCTGTCGCTACGGCTGGCCGGCACCGACTCCCCTCCCCTCCCGGTGGCCGCTGACGCTCCGTCCCCTGACAGAGCCCCGACGCCGCCGCTGGACCCGGCTCCGTCCTCCCCACTCTCCCCAGCTGACTGCCCGCCGCCCGACAGAGCCGAGACGCCGCCGCCGGACGCTGCTCCGCGCTCTGTCCCTGCTCCGGCCTCTGCCTCGTCAGCTGACGGCTCGCCGCCGGCCGCCGCCGGCCGGCCTCCCCCCGCCCCCTCCCCGCCGACTGACTCGGGTAGCGGTGGGGGTGATGAGCGGAGGAGAAGGAAGCGACGCCGGCGCCGCCGTGACCGGCGTGGACCGGTCCCCCGTGACCCGGCCCGTGACGTGCCCGTCCCCGGTGACCCGGCCCGCCCGTCCCACCCCGGCCGTGACCCGTCCTCCCACAGCAGCTCACCCCCGAGGGACACCAGTGGTGACGGCTGTGGCTGGCCCCGCCGGACACTGGTGTTCCACCAGTCCCGTGCTCCCGTCCCACAGGACCCCGTGGACGGTGACCCCCGCCGTGGCCGGCCTGTCAGTGACCTCGGTGGCCCCCCTGTGACCCCCACTGACCGTGGTCGTGACTGTGCCGCGCGCACCCAGCCCTGTACCCCTACCCGTCGTGTACGGACCCCTCCCGGGTTCCCGTCCCGGGGAGGACGGCCACCGCCCGGGTTCCCGGCCCGTGACGTGCCCCGTGACGGTCCCGTGTCACCTGGTGCCAGTGCTGCTGTCGGTGACAGTGGCCCCACACGGACATACAGTGAGGTGGTGCGGACCCCAGTGCCTCACGCTGTGCCGCCCGTGACCCGCCCCGAGCCGCCCGCACCCCGTGCTGTGCCGCTCGCACCCCGTGCCGTGCCGGGTCCCTCTCGTGACTCCGGTGGTGACCGGCGTGCTAACCGTGGTCGTGGAGGCCGTGACGGGGGTCGTGGCCGCCAACCCGCCGCTAACCCGGCCCGTGCCGCCGCCGGCCCGTCCCGTGCCGCCGCCGGTGGCCGCCCCGGCGCTGACCTGACCCGCCGTGCACCCGTGTCACCCCGTGACCGTGACCCTCCCCATGGCGGTGCTGCGCCCCGCCCCACCGGTGGCCGCGGTCCGCCCGGTGACCCCGCTCACCGTGACCGTCCCGGCGGCGCCCGTGACCCTACCGTGACCCGGCCCGGCCGTGGCCGCTCCGGCGGTGAGCCTTCCAGCGCCGGCCGTGGTGCTCGTGGCAGAGGTGGCCGTGGTGGTCGCCCGCCCGCTGACCCGCCCCGTGCCGTGCCCCGTGTCCCGCCTGACCCGCCCCGCGGCTCGCCCAGCGCTACTGTTCGCGTGCCACCCTGTGCTGACCCGCCCCGCGGCTCGCCCGGTGCTGCAGCCCGTGTCCCGCCTGACCCGCCCCGCGGCTCGCCTGGCGCCGCAGCCCGTGTGCCACCCCGTGCTGACCCGCCCCGCGGCTCGCCCGGTGCTGCTGCTCGTGTGACGCCCGGTGACCTGCCGCGCGCCCCGCCTGGTGACCCCGCCGGCGCTGTGGCTGGTGGACCGCCCCGTGCTCCGCCCTGTGCCCCGCCCGGTGACCTGCCCACTGACCCGCCCACTGACCGTGACCCCGCCCCTGACCGACCTGCCGGCTGGTGCCCGTGGTGGCGGCCGCGGTCGTGGTCGTGGCCGTGGTGCCTCCCGCGGTCGTGGCCGAGGTGGTGCCTCCCGTGGCCGGGGTGGTGCTGCTGGTGCCCCCGCTGGTGCCCCCGCTGGTGACCCCGCTGGTGACCCTGACGGTGGTGCCGGTGGCGGTGGCCGTGGTGGTGGTCGTGGCCGTGGCCGCGGCGGCCCTGGCCGTGGTCGGGGCCGTGGTGCCGGCCGTGGTGGTGGTGCTGGAGGTGCTGGTGACCCCGCCGGCGCCCCTGACCCCGCCGGCGCCCCTGACCCCACCCAGCAGGGCCCGGAGCCGACCGAGCTGCAGCAGCAGTTCCTCCCGGTCCTAACCGCCCTGCAGGAGACCCGCGCCCCGTGGGAGGATGTGGAGCGGCAGCTCACTCGGCTGTGCGCCGAGGCGGCCCGGCGTAACGCCGACTACCACGAGCGGCGCCGGCGCCCCGCCCCCTGGCGCCCTCCGAACGAGCGGCCGCCAGCTGACCGTCCCCCCGCCGCCCCTCCCGCCGGCGAGCCCCGCCCCCCGCCAGCGGAGCAGGAGCCGGAGCCGGCCGAGGACCACCGGCGGCCCTGGCAGCCGCCGGCCTACGCGGCCGAGGAGGCCAGCCGGCTACAAAAGTTGTACCGTGCCAACAGGGACAAGGCGGTGCGGCAGGTGCTGCGGGAGGAGACGCCCCCGTGCCCCGTGCCCGGCGAGCAGCTGGCGGCCCACTTCGCCCCTCCTCCCTGCCCTCCTGTGGAGTGGGACCGGCGGCCGCAGGAGGTCCCTGACCTGACCCCCGCCGCCCCCTCCCCGGCCCTGACCGCCCCGTTCCGAGCCGACGAGGTGTGGGGCCGTCTCCGGCGGGCGGCCAACACCGCCCCTGGCCCTGACGGGCTGCGGTACGCCGCCTGGCGCGCCCTCGACCCCGGCGCCCTGCTGCTGACCCGGGCGTTCGAGCTGTGCCGGCTGGCGCGCCGCGTCCCGCCCACCTGGCTTGTGTCGGAGACGGCCCTCCTCCACAAGGGGGGTGACCCGACCCGGCCCGACAGCTGGCGGCCGATCGCCCTCGGCGCCACGGTGGCGAAACTGTACGCCGGCGTGTGGGCGGACCGGCTCAGTGGGTGGGTGGAGGCGGCTGACATCCTCTCACCAGGTCAGAAGGGTTTCCGGCCCTTCGATGGCGTGCTGGAGCACAACTTTGTGCTCCAGTGCGCCGTCAACAGCGCACGGGAGGACGGGACGGAGGCCCACGTGGCCTTCATTGACCTGACCAACGCATTCGGCTCGGTCCCCCACAGCCTCCTTTGGCAGGTGCTGCAGCGGGTCGGAGTGCCGGAGGAGGTGGTGGCCGTCCTGCAGGGCCTGTACGAGGGCAGCGCCACCCGGTACCGGGCCGGGGACGGCCTGACCGCGCCGGTGGCGTGCCAGCGCGGCGTGCGGCAGGGGTGCCCCCTCAGCGGCCTCCTCTTCTCCCTCGCCCTGGAGCCGCTGCTGCGGGCCCTCGCCGCCGCCCAGGTGCGCTGCCTGGCCTACGCTGACGACCTGGCGCTCATTTTCAGCCGGCGCAGCGAGGTGCAGGACGGCCTGGCGCTGCTGGAGCGCGTGTGCGCCTGGGCGGGGCTGACCCCCAACCCGGGGAAGTCGGCCCTGCTTTCCGTCGGCGCCCCCTCCCCGCCCGCCACCCTGTGCGGTGCCCCCCTGCCCCTCATTGACCGGGACGGGGCCTACAGGTACCTGGGCCGGCCTGTCGGCCACACCCGACTGTCCCAGCCGCCCCTACAGGTGGTGGCTGAGGCGCGCCGGGACGCCGCCCGCCTCCTGGGGTCGCCCCTGGCCCCGTGGCAGAAGTTGGACGCCGTGAGGACGTTCATCGCCCCCCGTCTGACCCACTGCCTGCGGCTGGGGGTGATCCCCAAGGGCGCCCTGGCCGCTTTTGACAGGTCACTCCGCTGGCGGGTCAAAGGTATCCTGCACCTGCCAATAAACTCGACCAACAGGTACCTCTACAGCCCGACCACTGCCGGCGGGGTCGGCCTGACCCATTTTTCACAGGAGGCCGACATCCTGCTGGCGGCGGCCACCCAGCGCCTCCTCCACTCCCGTGACCCAGCGGTGGCCGAGCTGGCGGCCGCCGAGCTGATCGGTGCCGCCCGGCGCCGTGTCCGCCGTGACCCGACCCCGGCTGACCTCGCCGAGTACCTCAACGGCGCTCCGATGCGGGACGACGGCGGCGGCGTGTCCTGCCGCTCGACCCGCACCCGTGTGGCCACCACCGCCCTCGCCCGCCGCGCCGCCGTCCGCTGGCGCGCCGCTGACCCCCCTGTCCTGCAGGTGGGGGAGGCGGACGTGGAGCCGCGGCGTGAGTCGCGCGCGCTCCGGGAGGCGGTCCGCCAGACCGAGCTGCGTGAGCTGACCCAGATGCCGCAGCAGGGGAAGGTCCTGGCCTGCGTCGCCGACCAGCCGGTGAGCTCCCATTATATGTATAATGGGAGCTTCACCCGGTTCGCCGACTGGCGATTTGTCCACCGTGCCCGCCTCTCGCTCGTGCCCCTCAACGCCTACTCCCGCCGAGCAGGAGCTGACCGCCGGTGCCGGCGCTGCGGGTACGTGCAGGAGACCCTCCCGCACGTCACTAACCATTGTCTGCAGGCACACGCGGAGGCGTACCAGCTGCGGCACGACGCCATCCTGGCCCGGCTGGAGCGCGCCACGCCGGTCTTCCCCGGGGACGAGGTCCGGGTGAACCGACGTGTCCCCGGCATTGACTCCGCCCTCCGCCCCGACCTGGTGGTGACCCGGGGCGACCACGTGTCACTCGTTGATGTCACTGTTGCCTTCGAAAACCGCCCCGAGGCCCTCCGCGCCGCCGCCGCTGACAAGGAGCGCAAGTACGCGCCCCTCGTCCAGGAGCTGCGGCGGCAGGGCAAGACGGCCTCCGTGCATGCCCTCGTGCTGGGATCCCTGGGGACGTGGGTGCGGTCCAACGAGAGGACGCTGCGTCAGCTGCGCGTGTCCCGCGTGTACGCCCGTCTCATGCGTAAACTCATGGTGAGTGATACGCTGCGGTGGTCACGCGACATTTATATTGAACACATTACCGGGACACGCCAGTACTGAGCGCGCTGCCCCGTCCGGTCGACCCCAGGGCCGTATGAGTGTAGTTTGTGGTGTTTTTGTTCATTGTTATGTCTATCTGTGTCTCATGTTTGTGGCCGTCAGTGTGTTCTGTGGTCACGTGTTATTGTTAAGTGTTTGTTACTGTGTCAATTGTGTGTTTGTATTTGTACGTGTATGTGTGCCCTGGGTGTCTGCCTAACAGCAGCAGTCAGTGCTGTGTAGGCAGCCGCCTCACGGTGGCTGTGCCACTCGTTGACCTGCCTGCGTGGCCCGGCCTAATCTGAGCTGACCCGCTGACTTGACCGTCCGAGACCGAGTAGCCTGCTCTGTCGTGGCCATTTGGTGACCGCCAACCTGGCCGTCGCCATCCGACTTGACCCCAGCTGACCGGCCGCTCACACAGTAGCCGCTAACCTGGCCGCCCCCGCTGCCCGCGGCCCTCTGACCGGGGTGTCCGTGGCCCTCTGACCGGTGTGTCCGCGGCCCTCTGACCGGTGTGTCCGCCGCCCGGTGTCCGCCCCCCCCCCCCGTGACCCGTGTCACTGTGTGTGGTGGTGGGTGCCGGTGTGTGCCGGTGACCCTTGGCCGTGACCGGTGGCCGTGGCCGCCCTGCCGGCGGCTGTAGGCTGCCCGTCTGGCGGCTGGCCGCCCCCCGGTGGCTGGAGCCGCCTCACCTGGTGGCCGTGGCTGCCCCCGGTGGCCGTGGCTGCCCCCGGTGGCCGTGGTGGCTGCCCCCGGTTGCTGGAGCCGCCTCACCTGGTGGCCGTGGCTGCCCCCGGTGGCCGTGGCTGCCCCTCGTCTGGTGGCCGCTGCCGTGGTCGCCTGCCGGTGACCTGGGGTCGCCTCCGGTGACCGCCAAGCCGCTCCTGGCGTCCGTCGGCCGCCCTGCGGCGCTCTCCGCCCGGTCACGCTGGACCGGTGACCGGGGCTCGGCGGCCGCTGCCCGTGGCCGCCGCCTGCCGCTGGTGCCGCTGGTGCCGGCCCGTCGGCTGGTGCCGTCTGGTGCCGGCCCTGTCGACTGCTGGTGTCTGGCGCACCGTCAAGTGGCTGGTGGCTGCCCTCTCGGTGGCCGCCGTCAAGTGGCCGCTGCCTGTGGCCGGTGGCCGCCCTCCCGGCGGCCGCCTTCAAGTGGCCGAAGCCGGTGGCCGCCCTCTCGGTGGTCGCCATCAAGCGGCCGCTGCCTGTGGCCGGTGGCCGCCCTCCCGGCGGCCCCTTCAAGTGGCCGAAGCCGGTGGCCGCCCTCTCGGTGGCCACCTCCGTGACCGCCGCCCGGCTCGTGACCGCGGCTGTCCGTGCGCCGCGCTGCGCCCCGCCGCCCGGCGCCGACCGTTCTCCCCGAGACTGTCGGTCGGTCGGGGCTGTCGGTGCGCCGGGCCGCACCCCGTGCCGGCGCCCGCCGCTGCGGGCTGGAGACTGTTCCGGCCCGTCGGCCGGCGCTCGTTGGTGCCGCGGCACCCGTCGCTCGGCGCCGGCTGGCGCCGTCTAGCGACCGCGTCGCGAACTAGTGCGCGTGGTGCCCTGACCGCCGCGTCGGTCTGGGCTCGTCGGTGCCCGCTGGTGCCCGTCGGCTCGCTGCCGTCTCAGTGACGGACAGTCGTGACGTCACCGCTCGGTGATGTGCGCGCCGCAGTGACGTGGGGTGGGGAGTGTTGGGGTGGGAGTGATGGGACGGGGTGGGACGGGAGTGTGGTGGCGGACAGTGGCCTCCGCTGGCCGTGGCCGCCCGTAGACGGTCCACCGTGATCGCCCGTAGACGATCTGCCGTAGCGGCCCGTGGGCTGTCCGCCGGGGCCGCCCGTGGGCTGTCTCCCGTGACCGCCTGGCCGGCCGGCACCGACCTGTGCCGGCCCTGGCTCCCCGTGACTGATCGTGTGACCCCACTCGCGGCCGCCCCAGTGGCCGGTGATCGCGGTCATTGAGAACTCCGTGAGCTAGCAGCTCTAACCAGTGACAGTACCCGTCAGTAGTGACGGCCACTGCAGTGCGGTAGGTGGGGAGTGTTGGGGTGGAATAGGGGAGGGGTGGGATGGGATTGTCATGTAATTATTGTGTGATGTGTGTCTACATTGTAACATATACTCGCATCTGCTGTCCGTCACCGCCTGACTCGGCGTGACCGACATGCCTGTCACCGATAGTGGCCGCTAGGGACCCCTCAGGTCCCAGTCGGACCCTTCAGGTCCCAGTCGGACCCCTCAGGTCCCAGTCGGACCCCTCAGGTCCCAGTCGGACCCCTCAGGTCCCAGTCGGACCACCCAGGTCCCAGTCAGACCCCTCAGGTCCCCGTCGGACCCCTCAGGTCCCAGTCGGATCCACCGTCCACCGCCTTACCGACCGTTTCTCTCTTCCCGGTCAGCGTTATGAGGTGACGGCTCGGACCGACCCCATGTGTGTGCTATAGTGTATGTGGGAGTGTGGGGTGGGGTGGGAAGGGACGGGTGGAGTGGGGATAATGTGTACGCCAGTACTGGTCCATATAGACAGACCATAGGCACGTTGTTGTTTGCCCGTGCCGAGCTTGGCCCGCCGGCCCGCTATTGTATGTTCGTACCGATGTCTTTATGGAGCTCTGTATTGGCGACTACCGCCAATCTGTCATTATATTGTTCGAACTCAATATGTACGTACCATGTAGTGTAAGTGGCGCATACCGTCTCCGATCCATTGACTAGGAGCGCCAGCTGTATGTTTGTGTGTGGAGCCCTATTCGTGGCCTCCTGCCGTCCGTGGACCCTGCTGCCACCGACAAACGTAGTAGATATGTGTTCGTCCAGACCGGATGCCCTTTGTGGCCGACTATTGCTGATGGCTGTGTTCTGTTCGTAGCCTGATGCCGATCGAGGCTGCCCTGTCGTCCGTGGCCCCGCTGCCACCGACCAGTCATTGACGCTCAGTGACCTTACGCTGACTAACCTGTTTGGTCTGATGACGCCCAGCGTCCCTGTACGATTCGCTGATGTGTGTCGCACCGATGTGCTGCCCGTCTCGGTCGGCCCGCACCCAGGGCTCGTCTGGCCCCCCTCTACCCCCCCCCCCTTCCCCGGCACCCTCTGTCCCCTGTAGCCCCGGGGTCGTGGCCGGCCGCTGTCGGTCGACCCTCCCCGATGCCGCACGGGGTCACGGTGCCCTCCCTGCCCCGAGGCGGTGGTGTGGGGTCGGCGCCCTCCGGTGGGTCTCGGCCGGTGTGGGCCGGGAGGGCCCCGGACTCCCTCTCCCTGGCTTGGTGCCTGGTGGCTGGTGACGGGCGGCCATGGTGATGGCGTGGTGCGGCTCACCACACGATGGTGAGGCACGGATGCAGGCCTGGTGCCGCTTAGTGCTTAGATGGTAGCGTCACACGGGGAGCGCTGCTCTGGTGATGGTGTGGGCCGCTACGGCGGCGGGCAGGTGGGCCCCAGTGGCCGCCCCGACCGACGCGTCGGACCGCCAGCCGGTGCCGGGGCGCACAGCTGGCGGTGCCCTGCTTTGGTGATGGTGATGGTGGTGCAGATCCCCAGCAACCCCCTCCCCTCCCTCCCTGGCCCGCCGCGCCGGCCCGCCGTGGTGCCTCCCCCACTGCCGCCTCCCTCCTCCCCCTCCCCGATCCTCCCGCCAGCCTTGCCCGGGGTGTGTGGCCGACCGCCATGGTGACCCTCCGGGGTCTGTAACTATTGGCTTATTTATCTCTGTGCATGGTTTGTAAAACGGACCGGCATGACTGTTGCCGCCGTTATGATTTGTTTTGTTTGTATGTCCCACTGTTTGTTATCACCATGTACTTTTCTGAATAAAAAAAATCTGTTCTTATCAGCTTAATATCTGATACGTCCCCTACATGGGGACCAGAATATTAAACTGATTTTTGGACTTTGGCGGGGTTTTTGGAGCTTGCTCCAGCCCTGCCGCGGGTTGGCCTGGCATTGCACTACAGCCAGGATCGGCCCACTTTTGTTATCATGCGTTGTGATATGTGGTGAAAATAAAAGGATAAAGATACTTTTAAGATATATGACAATAAAAATTGACAAAACATGAAAATACGCCTCTTTTTGATCATGGTCATAGACAAACGCTCATACTAAATGGAATAAAAATGCGGGTATCGGCAAATTGTACCTGTGACCCCTCAATGTCCCTGAGGTCATCTCAGGTCATGAAGAAAAATGACCCAATCAATATCATTATGATTATAGACGTTTTTTTTTCTCGAATTCCACTACTACGTGCCGCCCCCGACCCGAGCCACGATAACCGCTACAATAGGCGAATTAATTCACGCATTTATTTTGTTCCCAGACAATCGACATCTTTCAAGTACACGGTGCATCGGCGTCCTAAAATGTGACTGGAAAGGCCGCTCTATCTGGTGAAACTCAGTAAAGACGGTGCATCATCATCTAACTGAGGTACCTGTAAAGCTGACATCTTTATCACTATTCATTCGGTATCAGTGATGGACAGTGGGGGGCGTGTGGGAAGTTGTGGGTGACGACAGCTTTGCCTTACGTAAAGCATCATATGCTTTTAAAACTTTTCTCTTTTTATTAGTTTTGCTATAGCGTGAGGCGTGCAATCGTATATCGAAATGAAAAAAGTAACTGGAAAAATAGCAGTATCTATCGACATTCCTTACATCTGTGCTTTGGTAAGGTCCTGACAAATGCTTTATTTATTCATATTAGCCGTTTTCACGACGGCCATCTGGTACACATTTGATGCACAGGTGGTACAGATAAAGTGCAGAATTGGTCAAATCAGGTTCAGTGTGTCCTCTTAGCAGCTATCAGCTAGCACTTATATGCACTAATTTCTTATATGCCTGATTTGTCATATTTTCAGAGAGCATCATCGATTAAAACACTGTAATAAATTCATAAAATGAAGCTATTTGCTGTAAAAGAAAGTACGTGCAGATTTGATCACATCAGGTGCATTCGCCGGATAGACCGTCGTGAAAACGGCCATTAACTACTATCAAGATACATTTTTGTCGATACGTGCCTTATTCGTTACGTACATGATTAATCAGTACTTTTGCTGACGTACATGTGCAATACGTACTTTTGCGATGCATGCTTTTGTCTGCATGCAGCTAGGGGGGGGGGGTAGAGCTAGGGGGGGGGGGGGGGTAGAGCGCTGCCATACGTCGTGGTGTTCGACTGTGCTGCCATCTGATGTCGCACCACTGATAACTGTCGGCGCGGCGCCGCCGTCTCCATTTGCGTGTGTACAAACGCACGGTCGAGAGCCACTAATTCGAAATTATTTCGAGTTTGGCGATCTTTTGTGCTTACAGATACTTACCATGGTGAGGATAAACTGAAACTGCGTATACTTTGAATGTAACATAATGGACCACTCTTATCACTCGCCGTGGCCACTAGCGCTCACGCTATAGCTCTGCATCGTTACTAGTACTAATAGTTATCCCTTAACTGCATAAGTATCTAAAAGTGTTGTGCTTAAGTATCGCTTCTCGGCCTTTTGGCTAAGATCAAAGTGTAGTATCTGTGGGTTTGTTAACCTATTTTGAAGTCGCGCGAGGCGCTTTTCACTTTGATTTTAGCCAAAAGGTCGGGAATTGTATTCCCTGTCGGATCTGTGGTGTGCAGTGTTTCTGTGCCAGTCCGCGTGGTGTCGCCACCGTCGCCGCCTACCGAGGAGGGGGCGCCGCTGCTGCTCTACACCAGGTGAGACCGCGCGGCGACTGCCTCCCCCCCCCCCCCCCGGCTTCCGGGCAACGGCCTTCAGCCGTTGACCCGTTTTCAAAGGTTTCGCGCCAAAACCCAAACCGTTGGGATTTGGCGCCAAACCTTTGAATTTGAACTCCCTTCCCGCCCTTTCCCACCTAACGCCGGCCTGTTGATGAACGTTTCTTGTTTTTGCTAAATCTCTTTTGATCTCATTCGCTTCAATTCTACCCCTTTTCGGCCTGTTTAACGTCTAAATAACCCGTATTCCGTGCACCGTACCCATACCGTTTCTCCACTCCGGCCTCGCCGCGTGGTTTCCCGGTGCCCGAGCCGGCGCCCCCGACTCGCTGGCTTGTGTTGTGCTGTGTTGTGGTGTGAGTTGGTCAAAGGTATTGTATTGCCTCGCTGTGCTATTGTGTTTCATACCATGTCTGTGTCACCGCACCATGACCCCCCCGTGTCCCTTCCCCGGGCGGCGGACACCCAGCCCCAGATTGTTGATGGCCGGCTGGTGCTCCCCTTTCCCCTCCCCGGGCTGCTCCTGTGCCCCGTGGAGGGATGTGGGGGGGCGCTATGCCAACTGTGATGCCTCGACTATGCGCCAGAGTCTGAGGCGCCACATCAAACGCTGCCACGTGGCTCTGACCGACGCCCAGTGGGTGTGTGGTGGGTGCAGGTGCCGGCTGCCGTACCACTTTTCGCGGCACGGCTGCTTCGCCCAGCCGGCCGCCGCCGGCCCGGTGGCCATGCCCCACCGCTGTTGGTGCGGCCGGAGCTTCACGACCCGGCGCGGCCTCACCAACCATGCCCGCCTGTGCCGCCGCTCCCCCGTCCACGTGGACACGCCGTCCCTCCCGCTGACCGCTGGGACTGACCGACCGGTGGCAGGTGACGACGACCTCTCCCTGCCCCCGCTCACCCCTCCCGAGGCCCCCGTCCGCGGCTCTGTATCTGACCCCGGCCCCGGCTCGCCCCGCTCGAGTCTGCCGAGCCCGCTGGCTGACCGGCCCGGCTCTGGTGACGTCACCCTCACGCCTGATGACGTCATCCCTGGCCCTGTGACGTCCCGGCCCGGCCCCTCTGTGCTGCCGGACGGCCCGGGTGACCGGTGTGACACCCCCGTCCCTGCTGTCACTGTGACTGTGTCGCCCGGTGTGTCCTCGGTGGACTGGTCGCCCGTGCCGTCCCCTGGCGTGATGTCGGATGTGACGTCACGCGTGTCGTCTTCTGGTGTGACGTCCACCGCATCCTCTGACTCTTCTGAGGCGTCCACCCCGCTCGGCACCCCGTGTGCCCCGACGCCCCGCGCCCGCCGGTCCCTGGCGTCCCTGCGGACCAGCCCGGCCCGGCCCGACCCTCCCGGTGACCCCGTGTCGCCCCCTGCTAACCGGGACCGTCCCAGCCCCCTCCAGCGGCTCGCCCGGCGATTCATGGCGGCGATCGGCCGTGGCGGCCGGCGGCCGGTGGCCCCAGCCCGGCGGGACCCCGCCCCGCCCCGTCCAGACTCACCCCTCCTGCCCCCGTTCCCGCCCTCCCTGGAGGCTTGTCGGCGGTCGGAGAGTGGGAGTGAGCTGGACATCACCCTGGAGACCCCGCCGCGGGCCCCCTCCCCCTCTGACTGGACCCTGCTGGAGGACCTAGCCGTCTCCTCTGACTCCGAGGCGGCCGTGACGGAGGAGAGCCTGCCGCTGTCGCTACGGCTGGCCGGCACCGACTCCCCTCCCCTCCCGGTGGCCGCTGACGCTCCGTCCCCCGACAGAGCCCCGACGCCGCCGCTGGACCCGGCTCCGTCCTCCCCACTCTCCCCAGCTGACTGCCCGCCGCCCGAGAGAGCCGAGACACCGCCGCCGGACGCTGCTCCGCGCTCTGTCCCTGCTCCGGCCTCTGCCTCGTCAGCTGACGGCTCGCCGCCGGCCGCCGCCGGCCGGCCTCCCCCCGCCCCCTCCCCGCCGACTGACTCGGGTAGCGGTGGGGGTGATGAGCGGAGGAGAAGGAAGCGACGCCGGCGCCGCCGTGACCGGCGTGGACCGGTCCCCCGTGACCCGGCCCGTGACGTGCCCGTCCCCGGTGACCCGGCCCGCCCGTCCCACCCCGGCCGTGACCCGTCCTCCCACAGCAGCTCACCCCCGAGGGACACCAGTGGTGACGGCTGTGGCTGGCCCCGCCGGACACTGGTGTTCCACCAGTCCCGTGCTCCCGTCCCACAGGACCCCGTGGACGGTGACCCCCGCCGTGGCCGGCCTGTCAGTGACCTCGGTGGCCCCCCTGTGACCCCCACTGACCGTGGTCGTGACTGTGCCGCGCGCACCCAGCCCTGTACCCCTACCCGTCGTGTACGGACCCCTCCCGGGTTCCCGTCCCGGGGAGGACGGCCACCGCCCGGGTTCCCGGCCCGTGACGTGCCCCGTGACGGTCCCGTGTCACCTGGTGCCAGTGCTGCTGTCGGTGACAGTGGCCCCACACGGACATACAGTGAGGTGGTGCGGACCCCAGTGCCTCACGCTGTGCCGCCCGTGACCCGCCCCGAGCCGCCCGCACCCCGTGCTGTGCCGCTCGCACCCCGTGCCGTGCCGGGTCCCTCTCGTGACTCCGGTGGTGACCGGCGTGCTAACCGTGGTCGTGGAGGCCGTGACGGGGGTCGTGGCCGCCAACCCGCCGCTAACCCGGCCCGTGCCGCCGCCGGCCCGTCCCGTGCCGCCGCCGGTGGCCGCCCCGGCGCTGACCTGACCCGCCGTGCACCCGTGTCACCCCGTGACCGTGACCCTCCCCATGGCGGTGCTGCGCCCCGCCCCACCGGTGGCCGCGGTCCGCCCGGTGACCCCGCTCACCGTGACCGTCCCGGCGGCGCCCGTGACCCTACCGTGACCCGGCCCGGCCGTGGCCGCTCCGGCGGTGAGCCTTCCAGCGCCGGCCGTGGTGCTCGTGGCAGAGGTGGCCGTGGTGGTCGCCCGCCCGCTGACCCGCCCCGTGCCGTGCCCCGTGTCCCGCCTGACCCGCCCCGCGGCTCGCCCAGCGCTACTGTTCGCGTGCCACCCTGTGCTGACCCGCCCCGCGGCTCGCCCGGTGCTGCAGCCCGTGTCCCGCCTGACCCGCCCCGCGGCTCGCCTGGCGCCGCAGCCCGTGTGCCACCCCGTGCTGACCCGCCCCGCGGCTCGCCCGGTGCTGCTGCTCGTGTGACGCCCGGTGACCTGCCGCGCGCCCCGCCTGGTGACCCCGCCGGCGCTGTGGCTGGTGGACCGCCCCGTGCTCCGCCCTGTGCCCCGCCCGGTGACCTGCCCACTGACCCGCCCACTGACCGTGACCCCGCCCCTGACCGACCTGCCGGTGGTGCCCGTGGTGGCGGCCGCGGTCGTGGTCGTGGCCGTGGTGCCTCCCGCGGTCGTGGCCGAGGTGGTGCCTCCCGTGGCCGGGGTGGTGCTGCTGGTGCCCCCGCTGGTGCCCCCGCTGGTGACCCCGCTGGTGACCCTGACGGTGGTGCCGGTGGCGGTGGCCGTGGTGGTGGTCGTGGCCGTGGCCGCGGCGGCCCTGGCCGTGGTCGGGGCCGTGGTGCCGGCCGTGGTGGTGGTGCTGGAGGTGCTGGTGACCCCGCCGGCGCCCCTGACCCCGCCGGCGCCCCTGACCCCACCCAGCAGGGCCCGGAGCCGACCGAGCTGCAGCAGCAGTTCCTCCCGGTCCTAACCGCCCTGCAGGAGACCCGCGCCCCGTGGGAGGATGTGGAGCGGCAGCTCACTCGGCTGTGCGCCGAGGCGGCCCGGCGTAACGCCGACTACCACGAGCGGCGCCGGCGCCCCGCCCCCTGGCGCCCTCCGAACGAGCGGCCGCCAGCTGACCGTCCCCCCGCCGCCCCTCCCGCCGGCGAGCCCCGCCCCCCGCCAGCGGAGCAGGAGCCGGAGCCGGCCGAGGACCACCGGCGGCCCTGGCAGCCGCCGGCCTACGCGGCCGAGGAGGCCAGCCGGCTACAAAAGTTGTACCGTGCCAACAGGGACAAGGCGGTGCGGCAGGTGCTGCGGGAGGAGACGCCCCCGTGCCCCGTGCCCGGCGAGCAGCTGGCGGCCCACTTCGCCCCTCCTCCCTGCCCTCCTGTGGAGTGGGACCGGCGGCCGCAGGAGGTCCCTGACCTGACCCCCGCCGCCCCCTCCCCGGCCCTGACCGCCCCGTTCCGAGCCGACGAGGTGTGGGGCCGTCTCCGGCGGGCGGCCAACACCGCCCCTGGCCCTGACGGGCTGCGGT
Source organism: Amphibalanus amphitrite (assembly GCF_019059575.1). NCBI lineage: Eukaryota > Metazoa > Arthropoda > Thecostraca > Balanomorpha > Balanidae > Amphibalanus > Amphibalanus amphitrite. The sequence continues at coordinate 58,353 of NW_024883377.1, forward strand.
ACGCCGCCTGGCGCGCCCTCGACCCCGGCGCCCTGCTGCTGACCCGGGCGTTCGAGCTGTGCCGGCTGGCGCGCCGCGTCCCGCCCACCTGGCTTGTGTCGGAGACGGCCCTCCTCCACAAGGGGGGTGACCCGACCCGGCCCGACAGCTGGCGGCCGATCGCCCTCGGCGCCACGGTGGCGAAACTGTACGCCGGCGTGTGGGCGGACCGGCTCAGTGGGTGGGTGGAGGCGGCTGACATCCTCTCACCAGGTCAGAAGGGTTTCCGGCCCTTCGATGGCGTGCTGGAGCACAACTTTGTGCTCCAGTGCGCCGTCAACAGCGCACGGGAGGACGGGACGGAGGCCCACGTGGCCTTCATTGACCTGACCAACGCATTCGGCTCGGTCCCCCACAGCCTCCTTTGGCAGGTGCTGCAGCGGGTCGGAGTGCCGGAGGAGGTGGTGGCCGTCCTGCAGGGCCTGTACGAGGGCAGCGCCACCCGGTACCGGGCCGGGGACGGCCTGACCGCGCCGGTGGCGTGCCAGCGCGGCGTGCGGCAGGGGTGCCCCCTCAGCGGCCTCCTCTTCTCCCTCGCCCTGGAGCCGCTGCTGCGGGCCCTCGCCGCCGCCCAGGTGCGCTGCCTGGCCTACGCTGACGACCTGGCGCTCATTTTCAGCCGGCGCAGCGAGGTGCAGGACGGCCTGGCGCTGCTGGAGCGCGTGTGCGCCTGGGCGGGGCTGACCCCCAACCCGGGGAAGTCGGCCCTGCTTTCCGTCGGCGCCCCCTCCCCGCCCGCCACCCTGTGCGGTGCCCCCCTGCCCCTCATTGACCGGGACGGGGCCTACAGGTACCTGGGCCGGCCTGTCGGCCACACCCGACTGTCCCAGCCGCCCCTACAGGTGGTGGCTGAGGCGCGCCGGGACGCCGCCCGCCTCCTGGGGTCGCCCCTGGCCCCGTGGCAGAAGTTGGACGCCGTGAGGACGTTCATCGCCCCCCGTCTGACCCACTGCCTGCGGCTGGGGGTGATCCCCAAGGGCGCCCTGGCCGCTTTTGACAGGTCACTCCGCTGGCGGGTCAAAGGTATCCTGCACCTGCCAATAAACTCGACCAACAGGTACCTCTACAGCCCGACCACTGCCGGCGGGGTCGGCCTGACCCATTTTTCACAGGAGGCCGACATCCTGCTGGCGGCGGCCACCCAGCGCCTCCTCCACTCCCGTGACCCAGCGGTGGCCGAGCTGGCGGCCGCCGAGCTGATCGGTGCCGCCCGGCGCCGTGTCCGCCGTGACCCGACCCCGGCTGACCTCGCCGAGTACCTCAACGGCGCTCCGATGCGGGACGACGGCGGCGGCGTGTCCTGCCGCTCGACCCGCACCCGTGTGGCCACCACCGCCCTCGCCCGCCGCGCCGCCGTCCGCTGGCGCGCCGCTGACCCCCCTGTCCTGCAGGTGGGGGAGGCGGACGTGGAGCCGCGGCGTGAGTCGCGCGCGCTCCGGGAGGCGGTCCGCCAGACCGAGCTGCGTGAGCTGACCCAGATGCCGCAGCAGGGGAAGGTCCTGGCCTGCGTCGCCGACCAGCCGGTGAGCTCCCATTATATGTATAATGGGAGCTTCACCCGGTTCGCCGACTGGCGATTTGTCCACCGTGCCCGCCTCTCGCTCGTGCCCCTCAACGCCTACTCCCGCCGAGCAGGAGCTGACCGCCGGTGCCGGCGCTGCGGGTACGTGCAGGAGACCCTCCCGCACGTCACTAACCATTGTCTGCAGGCACACGCGGAGGCGTACCAGCTGCGGCACGACGCCATCCTGGCCCGGCTGGAGCGCGCCACGCCGGTCTTCCCCGGGGACGAGGTCCGGGTGAACCGACGTGTCCCCGGCATTGACTCCGCCCTCCGCCCCGACCTGGTGGTGACCCGGGGCGACCACGTGTCACTCGTTGATGTCACTGTTGCCTTCGAAAACCGCCCCGAGGCCCTCCGCGCCGCCGCCGCTGACAAGGAGCGCAAGTACGCGCCCCTCGTCCAGGAGCTGCGGCGGCAGGGCAAGACGGCCTCCGTGCATGCCCTCGTGCTGGGATCCCTGGGGACGTGGGTGCGGTCCAACGAGAGGACGCTGCGTCAGCTGCGCGTGTCCCGCGTGTACGCCCGTCTCATGCGTAAACTCATGGTGAGTGATACGCTGCGGTGGTCACGCGACATTTATATTGAACACATTACCGGGACACGCCAGTACTGAGCGCGCTGCCCCGTCCGGTCGACCCCAGGGCCGTATGAGTGTAGTTTGTGGTGTTTTTGTTCATTGTTATGTCTATCTGTGTCTCATGTTTGTGGCCGTCAGTGTGTTCTGTGGTCACGTGTTATTGTTAAGTGTTTGTTACTGTGTCAATTGTGTGTTTGTATTTGTACGTGTATGTGTGCCCTGGGTGTCTGCCTAACAGCAGCAGTCAGTGCTGTGTAGGCAGCCGCCTCACGGTGGCTGTGCCACTCGTTGACCTGCCTGCGTGGCCCGGCCTAATCTGAGCTGACCCGCTGACTTGACCGTCCGAGACCGAGTAGCCTGCTCTGTCGTGGCCATTTGGTGACCGCCAACCTGGCCGTCGCCATCCGACTTGACCCCAGCTGACCGGCCGCTCACACAGTAGCCGCTAACCTGGCCGCCCCCGCTGCCCGCGGCCCTCTGACCGGGGTGTCCGTGGCCCTCTGACCGGTGTGTCCGCGGCCCTCTGACCGGTGTGTCCGCCGCCCGGTGTCCGCCCCCCCCCCCCCGTGACCCGTGTCACTGTGTGTGGTGGTGGGTGCCGGTGTGTGCCGGTGACCCTTGGCCGTGACCGGTGGCCGTGGCCGCCCTGCCGGCGGCTGTAGGCTGCCCGTCTGGCGGCTGGCCGCCCCCCGGTGGCTGGAGCCGCCTCACCTGGTGGCCGTGGCTGCCCCCGGTGGCCGTGGTGGCTGCCCCCGGTTGCTGGAGCCGCCTCACCTGGTGGCCGTGGCTGCCCCCGGTGGCCGTGGCTGCCCCTCGTCTGGTGGCCGCTGCCGTGGTCGCCTGCCGGTGACCTGGGGTCGCCTCCGGTGACCGCCAAGCCGCTCCTGGCGTCCGTCGGCCGCCCTGCGGCGCTCTCCGCCCGGTCACGCTGGACCGGTGACCGGGGCTCGGCGGCCGCTGCCCGTGGCCGCCGCCTGCCGCTGGTGCCGCTGGTGCCGGCCCGTCGGCTGGTGCCGTCTGGTGCCGGCCCTGTCGACTGCTGGTGTCTGGCGCACCGTCAAGTGGCTGGTGGCTGCCCTCTCGGTGGCCGCCGTCAAGTGGCCGCTGCCTGTGGCCGGTGGCCGCCCTCCCGGCGGCCGCCTTCAAGTGGCCGAAGCCGGTGGCCGCCCTCTCGGTGGTCGCCATCAAGCGGCCGCTGCCTGTGGCCGGTGGCCGCCCTCCCGGCGGCCCCTTCAAGTGGCCGAAGCCGGTGGCCGCCCTCTCGGTGGCCACCTCCGTGACCGCCGCCCGGCTCGTGACCGCGGCTGTCCGTGCGCCGCGCTGCGCCCCGCCGCCCGGCGCCGACCGTTCTCCCCGAGACTGTCGGTCGGTCGGGGCTGTCGGTGCGCCGGGCCGCACCCCGTGCCGGCGCCCGCCGCTGCGGGCTGGAGACTGTTCCGGCCCGTCGGCCGGCGCTCGTTGGTGCCGCGGCACCCGTCGCTCGGCGCCGGCTGGCGCCGTCTAGCGACCGCGTCGCGAACTAGTGCGCGTGGTGCCCTGACCGCCGCGTCGGTCTGGGCTCGTCGGTGCCCGCTGGTGCCCGTCGGCTCGCTGCCGTCTCAGTGACGGACAGTCGTGACGTCACCGCTCGGTGATGTGCGCGCCGCAGTGACGTGGGGTGGGGAGTGTTGGGGTGGGAGTGATGGGACGGGGTGGGACGGGAGTGTGGTGGCGGACAGTGGCCTCCGCTGGCCGTGGCCGCCCGTAGACGGTCCACCGTGATCGCCCGTAGACGATCTGCCGTAGCGGCCCGTGGGCTGTCCGCCGGGGCCGCCCGTGGGCTGTCTCCCGTGACCGCCTGGCCGGCCGGCACCGACCTGTGCCGGCCCTGGCTCCCCGTGACTGATCGTGTGACCCCACTCGCGGCCGCCCCAGGCCGGTGATCGCGGTCATTGAGAACTCCGTGAGCTAGCAGCTCTAACCAGTGACAGTACCCGTCAGTAGTGACGGCCACTGCAGTGCGGTAGGTGGGGAGTGTTGGGGTGGAATAGGGGAGGGGTGGGATGGGATTGTCATGTAATTATTGTGTGATGTGTGTCTACATTGTAACATATACTCGCATCTGCTGTCCGTCACCGCCTGACTCGGCGTGACCGACATGCCTGTCACCGATAGTGGCCGCTAGGGACCCCTCAGGTCCCAGTCGGACCCTTCAGGTCCCAGTCGGACCCCTCAGGTCCCAGTCGGACCCCTCAGGTCCCAGTCGGACCCCTCAGGTCCCAGTCGGACCACCCAGGTCCCAGTCAGACCCCTCAGGTCCCCGTCGGACCCCTCAGGTCCCAGTCGGATCCACCGTCCACCGCCTTACCGACCGTTTCTCTCTTCCCGGTCAGCGTTATGAGGTGACGGCTCGGACCGACCCCATGTGTGTGCTATAGTGTATGTGGGAGTGTGGGGTGGGGTGGGAAGGGACGGGTGGAGTGGGGATAATGTGTACGCCAGTACTGGTCCATATAGACAGACCATAGGCACGTTGTTGTTTGCCCGTGCCGAGCTTGGCCCGCCGGCCCGCTATTGTATGTTCGTACCGATGTCTTTATGGAGCTCTGTATTGGCGACTACCGCCAATCTGTCATTATATTGTTCGAACTCAATATGTACGTACCATGTAGTGTAAGTGGCGCATACCGTCTCCGATCCATTGACTAGGAGCGCCAGCTGTATGTTTGTGTGTGGAGCCCTATTCGTGGCCTCCTGCCGTCCGTGGACCCTGCTGCCACCGACAAACGTAGTAGATATGTGTTCGTCCAGACCGGATGCCCTTTGTGGCCGACTATTGCTGATGGCTGTGTTCTGTTCGTAGCCTGATGCCGATCGAGGCTGCCCTGTCGTCCGTGGCCCCGCTGCCACCGACCAGTCATTGACGCTCAGTGACCTTACGCTGACTAACCTGTTTGGTCTGATGACGCCCAGCGTCCCTGTACGATTCGCTGATGTGTGTCGCACCGATGTGCTGCCCGTCTCGGTCGGCCCGCACCCAGGGCTCGTCTGGCCCCCCTCTACCCCCCCCCCCTTCCCCGGCACCCTCTGTCCCCTGTAGCCCCGGGGTCGTGGCCGGCCGCTGTCGGTCGACCCTCCCCGATGCCGCACGGGGTCACGGTGCCCTCCCTGCCCCGAGGCGGTGGTGTGGGGTCGGCGCCCTCCGGTGGGTCTCGGCCGGTGTGGGCCGGGAGGGCCCCGGACTCCCTCTCCCTGGCTTGGTGCCTGGTGGCTGGTGACGGGCGGCCATGGTGATGGCGTGGTGCGGCTCACCACACGATGGTGAGGCACGGATGCAGGCCTGGTGCCGCTTAGTGCTTAGATGGTAGCGTCACACGGGGAGCGCTGCTCTGGTGATGGTGTGGGCCGCTACGGCGGCGGGCAGGTGGGCCCCAGTGGCCGCCCCGACCGACGCGTCGGACCGCCAGCCGGTGCCGGGGCGCACAGCTGGCGGTGCCCTGCTTTGGTGATGGTGATGGTGGTGCAGATCCCCAGCAACCCCCTCCCCTCCCTCCCTGGCCCGCCGCGCCGGCCCGCCGTGGTGCCTCCCCCACTGCCGCCTCCCTCCTCCCCCTCCCCGATCCTCCCGCCAGCCTTGCCCGGGGTGTGTGGCCGACCGCCATGGTGACCCTCCGGGGTCTGTAACTATTGGCTTATTTATCTCTGTGCATGGTTTGTAAAACGGACCGGCATGACTGTTGCCGCCGTTATGATTTGTTTTGTTTGTATGTCCCACTGTTTGTTATCACCATGTACTTTTCTGAATAAAAAAAATCTGTTCTTATCAGCTTAATATCTGATACGTCCCCTACATGGGGACCAGAATATTAAACTGATTTTTGGACTTTGGCGGGGTTTTTGGAGCTTGCTCCAGCCCTGCCGCGGGTTGGCCTGGCATTGCACTACAGCCAGGATCGGCCCACTTTTGTTATCATGCGTTGTGATATGTGGTGAAAATAAAAGGATAAAGATACTTTTAAGATATATGACAATAAAAATTGACAAAACATGAAAATACGCCTCTTTTTGATCATGGTCATAGACAAACGCTCATACTAAATGGAATAAAAATGCGGGTATCGGCAAATTGTACCTGTGACCCCTCAATGTCCCTGAGGTCATCTCAGGTCATGAAGAAAAATGACCCAATCAATATCATTATGATTATAGACGTTTTTTTTTCTCGAATTCCACTACTACGTGCCGCCCCCGACCCGAGCCACGATAACCGCTACAATAGGCGAATTAATTCACGCATTTATTTTGTTCCCAGACAATCGACATCTTTCAAGTACACGGTGCATCGGCGTCCTAAAATGTGACTGGAAAGGCCGCTCTATCTGGTGAAACTCAGTAAAGACGGTGCATCATCATCTAACTGAGGTACCTGTAAAGCTGACATCTTTATCACTATTCATTCGGTATCAGTGATGGACAGTGGGGGGCGTGTGGGAAGTTGTGGGTGACGACAGCTTTGCCTTACGTAAAGCATCATATGCTTTTAAAACTTTTCTCTTTTTATTAGTTTTGCTATAGCGTGAGGCGTGCAATCGTATATCGAAATGAAAAAAGTAACTGGAAAAATAGCAGTATCTATCGACATTCCTTACATCTGTGCTTTGGTAAGGTCCTGACAAATGCTTTATTTATTCATATTAGCCGTTTTCACGACGGCCATCTGGTACACATTTGATGCACAGGTGGTACAGATAAAGTGCAGAATTGGTCAAATCAGGTTCAGTGTGTCCTCTTAGCAGCTATCAGCTAGCACTTATATGCACTAATTTCTTATATGCCTGATTTGTCATATTTTCAGAGAGCATCATCGATTAAAACACTGTAATAAATTCATAAAATGAAGCTATTTGCTGTAAAAGAAAGTACGTGCAGATTTGATCACATCAGGTGCATTCGCCGGATAGACCGTCGTGAAAACGGCCATTAACTACTATCAAGATACATTTTTGTCGATACGTGCCTTATTCGTTACGTACATGATTAATCAGTACTTTTGCTGACGTACATGTGCAATACGTACTTTTGCGATGCATGCTTTTGTCTGCATGCAGCTAGGGGGGGGGGTAGAGCTAGGGGGGGGGGGGGGGTAGAGCGCTGCCATACGTCGTGGTGTTCGACTGTGCTGCCATCTGATGTCGCACCACTGATAACTGTCGGCGCGGCGCCGCCGTCTCCATTTGCGTGTGTACAAACGCACGGTCGAGAGCCACTAATTCGAAATTATTTCGAGTTTGGCGATCTTTTGTGCTTACAGATACTTACCATGGTGAGGATAAACTGAAACTGCGTATACTTTGAATGTAACATAATGGACCACTCTTATCACTCGCCGTGGCCACTAGCGCTCACGCTATAGCTCTGCATCGTTACTAGTACTAATAGTTATCCCTTAACTGCATAAGTATCTAAAAGTGTTGTGCTTAAGTATCGCTTCTCGGCCTTTTGGCTAAGATCAAAGTGTAGTATCTGTGGGTTTGTTAACCTATTTTGAAGTCGCGCGAGGCGCTTTTCACTTTGATTTTAGCCAAAAGGTCGGGAATTGTATTCCCTGTCGGATCTGTGGTGTGCAGTGTTTCTGTGCCAGTCCGCGTGGTGTCGCCACCGTCGCCGCCTACCGAGGAGGGGGCGCCGCTGCTGCTCTACACCAGGTGAGACCGCGCGGCGACTGCCTCCCCCCCCCCCCCCCGGCTTCCGGGCAACGGCCTTCAGCCGTTGACCCGTTTTCAAAGGTTTCGCGCCAAAACCCAAACCGTTGGGATTTGGCGCCAAACCTTTGAATTTGAACTCCCTTCCCGCCCTTTCCCACCTAACGCCGGCCTGTTGATGAACGTTTCTTGTTTTTGCTAAATCTCTTTTGATCTCATTCGCTTCAATTCTACCCCTTTTCGGCCTGTTTAACGTCTAAATAACCCGTATTCCGTGCACCGTACCCATACCGTTTCTCCACTCCGGCCTCGCCGCGTGGTTTCCCGGTGCCCGAGCCGGCGCCCCCGACTCGCTGGCTTGTGTTGTGCTGTGTTGTGGTGTGAGTTGGTCAAAGGTATTGTATTGCCTCGCTGTGCTATTGTGTTTCATACCATGTCTGTGTCACCGCACCATGACCCCCCCGTGTCCCTTCCCCGGGCGGCGGACACCCAGCCCCAGATTGTTGATGGCCGGCTGGTGCTCCCCTTTCCCCTCCCCGGGCTGCTCCTGTGCCCCGTGGAGGGATGTGGGGGGCGCTATGCCAACTGTGATGCCTCGACTATGCGCCAGAGTCTGAGGCGCCACATCAAACGCTGCCACGTGGCTCTGACCGACGCCCAGTGGGTGTGTGGTGGGTGCAGGTGCCGGCTGCCGTACCACTTTTCGCGGCACGGCTGCTTCGCCCAGCCGGCCGCCGCCGGCCCGGTGGCCATGCCCCACCGCTGTTGGTGCGGCCGGAGCTTCACGACCCGGCGCGGCCTCACCAACCATGCCCGCCTGTGCCGCCGCTCCCCCGTCCACGTGGACACGCCGTCCCTCCCGCTGACCGCTGGGACTGACCGACCGGTGGCAGGTGACGACGACCTCTCCCTGCCCCCGCTCACCCCTCCCGAGGCCCCCGTCCGCGGCTCTGTATCTGACCCCGGCCCCGGCTCGCCCCGCTCGAGTCTGCCGAGCCCGCTGGCTGACCGGCCCGGCTCTGGTGACGTCACCCTCACGCCTGATGACGTCATCCCTGGCCCTGTGACGTCCCGGCCCGGCCCCTCTGTGCTGCCGGACGGCCCGGGTGACCGGTGTGACACCCCCGTCCCTGCTGTCACTGTGACTGTGTCGCCCGGTGTGTCCTCGGTGGACTGGTCGCCCGTGCCGTCCCCTGGCGTGATGTCGGATGTGACGTCACGCGTGTCGTCTTCTGGTGTGACGTCCACCGCATCCTCTGACTCTTCTGAGGCGTCCACCCCGCTCGGCACCCCGTGTGCCCCGACGCCCCGCGCCCGCCGGTCCCTGGCGTCCCTGCGGACCAGCCCGGCCCGGCCCGACCCTCCCGGTGACCCCGTGTCGCCCCCTGCTAACCGGGACCGTCCCAGCCCCCTCCAGCGGCTCGCCCGGCGATTCATGGCGGCGATCGGCCGTGGCGGCCGGCGGCCGGTGGCCCCAGCCCGGCGGGACCCCGCCCCGCCCCGTCCAGACTCACCCCTCCTGCCCCCGTTCCCGCCCTCCCTGGAGGCTTGTCGGCGGTCGGAGAGTGGGAGTGAGCTGGACATCACCCTGGAGACCCCGCCGCGGGCCCCCTCCCCCTCTGACTGGACCCTGCTGGAGGACCTAGCCGTCTCCTCTGACTCCGAGGCGGCCGTGACGGAGGAGAGCCTGCCGCTGTCGCTACGGCTGGCCGGCACCGACTCCCCTCCCCTCCCGGTGGCCGCTGACGCTCCGTCCCCCGACAGAGCCCCGACGCCGCCGCTGGACCCGGCTCCGTCCTCCCCACTCTCCCCAGCTGACTGCCCGCCGCCCGAGAGAGCCGAGACACCGCCGCCGGACGCTGCTCCGCGCTCTGTCCCTGCTCCGGCCTCTGCCTCGTCAGCTGACGGCTCGCCGCCGGCCGCCGCCGGCCGGCCTCCCCCCGCCCCCTCCCCGCCGACTGACTCGGGTAGCGGTGGGGGTGATGAGCGGAGGAGAAGGAAGCGACGCCGGCGCCGCCGTGACCGGCGTGGACCGGTCCCCCGTGACCCGGCCCGTGACGTGCCCGTCCCCGGTGACCCGGCCCGCCCGTCCCACCCCGGCCGTGACCCGTCCTCCCACAGCAGCTCACCCCCGAGGGACACCAGTGGTGACGGCTGTGGCTGGCCCCGCCGGACACTGGTGTTCCACCAGTCCCGTGCTCCCGTCCCACAGGACCCCGTGGACGGTGACCCCCGCCGTGGCCGGCCTGTCAGTGACCTCGGTGGCCCCCCTGTGACCCCCACTGACCGTGGTCGTGACTGTGCCGCGCGCACCCAGCCCTGTACCCCTACCCGTCGTGTACGGACCCCTCCCGGGTTCCCGTCCCGGGGAGGACGGCCACCGCCCGGGTTCCCGGCCCGTGACGTGCCCCGTGACGGTCCCGTGTCACCTGGTGCCAGTGCTGCTGTCGGTGACAGTGGCCCCACACGGACATACAGTGAGGTGGTGCGGACCCCAGTGCCTCACGCTGTGCCGCCCGTGACCCGCCCCGAGCCGCCCGCACCCCGTGCTGTGCCGCTCGCACCCCGTGCCGTGCCGGGTCCCTCTCGTGACTCCGGTGGTGACCGGCGTGCTAACCGTGGTCGTGGAGGCCGTGACGGGGGTCGTGGCCGCCAACCCGCCGCTAACCCGGCCCGTGCCGCCGCCGGCCCGTCCCGTGCCGCCGCCGGTGGCCGCCCCGGCGCTGACCTGACCCGCCGTGCACCCGTGTCACCCCGTGACCGTGACCCTCCCCATGGCGGTGCTGCGCCCCGCCCCACCGGTGGCCGCGGTCCGCCCGGTGACCCCGCTCACCGTGACCGTCCCGGCGGCGCCCGTGACCCTACCGTGACCCGGCCCGGCCGTGGCCGCTCCGGCGGTGAGCCTTCCAGCGCCGGCCGTGGTGCTCGTGGCAGAGGTGGCCGTGGTGGTCGCCCGCCCGCTGACCCGCCCCGTGCCGTGCCCCGTGTCCCGCCTGACCCGCCCCGCGGCTCGCCCAGCGCTACTGTTCGCGTGCCACCCTGTGCTGACCCGCCCCGCGGCTCGCCCGGTGCTGCAGCCCGTGTCCCGCCTGACCCGCCCCGCGGCTCGCCTGGCGCCGCAGCCCGTGTGCCACCCCGTGCTGACCCGCCCCGCGGCTCGCCCGGTGCTGCTGCTCGTGTGACGCCCGGTGACCTGCCGCGCGCCCCGCCTGGTGACCCCGCCGGCGCTGTGGCTGGTGGACCGCCCCGTGCTCCGCCCTGTGCCCCGCCCGGTGACCTGCCCACTGACCCGCCCACTGACCGTGACCCCGCCCCTGACCGACCTGCCGGTGGTGCCCGTGGTGGCGGCCGCGGTCGTGGTCGTGGCCGTGGTGCCTCCCGCGGTCGTGGCCGAGGTGGTGCCTCCCGTGGCCGGGGTGGTGCTGCTGGTGCCCCCGCTGGTGCCCCCGCTGGTGACCCCGCTGGTGACCCTGACGGTGGTGCCGGTGGCGGTGGCCGTGGTGGTGGTCGTGGCCGTGGCCGCGGCGGCCCTGGCCGTGGTCGGGGCCGTGGTGCCGGCCGTGGTGGTGGTGCTGGAGGTGCTGGTGACCCCGCCGGCGCCCCTGACCCCGCCGGCGCCCCTGACCCCACCCAGCAGGGCCCGGAGCCGACCGAGCTGCAGCAGCAGTTCCTCCCGGTCCTAACCGCCCTGCAGGAGACCCGCGCCCCGTGGGAGGATGTGGAGCGGCAGCTCACTCGGCTGTGCGCCGAGGCGGCCCGGCGTAACGCCGACTACCACGAGCGGCGCCGGCGCCCCGCCCCCTGGCGCCCTCCGAACGAGCGGCCGCCAGCTGACCGTCCCCCCGCCGCCCCTCCCGCCGGCGAGCCCCGCCCCCCGCCAGCGGAGCAGGAGCCGGAGCCGGCCGAGGACCACCGGCGGCCCTGGCAGCCGCCGGCCTACGCGGCCGAGGAGGCCAGCCGGCTACAAAAGTTGTACCGTGCCAACAGGGACAAGGCGGTGCGGCAGGTGCTGCGGGAGGAGACGCCCCCGTGCCCCGTGCCCGGCGAGCAGCTGGCGGCCCACTTCGCCCCTCCTCCCTGCCCTCCTGTGGAGTGGGACCGGCGGCCGCAGGAGGTCCCTGACCTGACCCCCGCCGCCCCCTCCCCGGCCCTGACCGCCCCGTTCCGAGCCGACGAGGTGTGGGGCCGTCTCCGGCGGGCGGCCAACACCGCCCCTGGCCCTGACGGGCTGCGGTACGCCGCCTGGCGCGCCCTCGACCCCGGCGCCCTGCTGCTGACCCGGGCGTTCGAGCTGTGCCGGCTGGCGCGCCGCGTCCCGCCCACCTGGCTTGTGTCGGAGACGGCCCTCCTCCACAAGGGGGGTGACCCGACCCGGCCCGACAGCTGGCGGCCGATCGCCCTCGGCGCCACGGTGGCGAAACTGTACGCCGGCGTGTGGGCGGACCGGCTCAGTGGGTGGGTGGAGGCGGCTGACATCCTCTCACCAGGTCAGAAGGGTTTCCGGCCCTTCGATGGCGTGCTGGAGCACAACTTTGTGCTCCAGTGCGCCGTCAACAGCGCACGGGAGGACGGGACGGAGGCCCACGTGGCCTTCATTGACCTGACCAACGCATTCGGCTCGGTCCCCCACAGCCTCCTTTGGCAGGTGCTGCAGCGGGTCGGAGTGCCGGAGGAGGTGGTGGCCGTCCTGCAGGGCCTGTACGAGGGCAGCGCCACCCGGTACCGGGCCGGGGACGGCCTGACCGCGCCGGTGGCGTGCCAGCGCGGCGTGCGGCAGGGGTGCCCCCTCAGCGGCCTCCTCTTCTCCCTCGCCCTGGAGCCGCTGCTGCGGGCCCTCGCCGCCGCCCAGGTGCGCTGCCTGGCCTACGCTGACGACCTGGCGCTCATTTTCAGCCGGCGCAGCGAGGTGCAGGACGGCCTGGCGCTGCTGGAGCGCGTGTGCGCCTGGGCGGGGCTGACCCCCAACCCGGGGAAGTCGGCCCTGCTTTCCGTCGGCGCCCCCTCCCCGCCCGCCACCCTGTGCGGTGCCCCCCTGCCCCTCATTGACCGGGACGGGGCCTACAGGTACCTGGGCCGGCCTGTCGGCCACACCCGACTGTCCCAGCCGCCCCTACAGGTGGTGGCTGAGGCGCGCCGGGACGCCGCCCGCCTCCTGGGGTCGCCCCTGGCCCCGTGGCAGAAGTTGGACGCCGTGAGGACGTTCATCGCCCCCCGTCTGACCCACTGCCTGCGGCTGGGGGTGATCCCCAAGGGCGCCCTGGCCGCTTTTGACAGGTCACTCCGCTGGCGGGTCAAAGGTATCCTGCACCTGCCAATAAACTCGACCAACAGGTACCTCTACAGCCCGACCACTGCCGGCGGGGTCGGCCTGACCCATTTTTCACAGGAGGCCGACATCCTGCTGGCGGCGGCCACCCAGCGCCTCCTCCACTCCCGTGACCCAGCGGTGGCCGAGCTGGCGGCCGCCGAGCTGATCGGTGCCGCCCGGCGCCGTGTCCGCCGTGACCCGACCCCGGCTGACCTCGCCGAGTACCTCAACGGCGCTCCGATGCGGGACGACGGCGGCGGCGTGTCCTGCCGCTCGACCCGCACCCGTGTGGCCACCACCGCCCTCGCCCGCCGCGCCGCCGTCCGCTGGCGCGCCGCTGACCCCCCTGTCCTGCAGGTGGGGGAGGCGGACGTGGAGCCGCGGCGTGAGTCGCGCGCGCTCCGGGAGGCGGTCCGCCAGACCGAGCTGCGTGAGCTGACCCAGATGCCGCAGCAGGGGAAGGTCCTGGCCTGCGTCGCCGACCAGCCGGTGAGCTCCCATTATATGTATAATGGGAGCTTCACCCGGTTCGCCGACTGGCGATTTGTCCACCGTGCCCGCCTCTCGCTCGTGCCCCTCAACGCCTACTCCCGCCGAGCAGGAGCTGACCGCCGGTGCCGGCGCTGCGGGTACGTGCAGGAGACCCTCCCGCACGTCACTAACCATTGTCTGCAGGCACACGCGGAGGCGTACCAGCTGCGGCACGACGCCATCCTGGCCCGGCTGGAGCGCGCCACGCCGGTCTTCCCCGGGGACGAGGTCCGGGTGAACCGACGTGTCCCCGGCATTGACTCCGCCCTCCGCCCCGACCTGGTGGTGACCCGGGGCGACCACGTGTCACTCGTTGATGTCACTGTTGCCTTCGAAAACCGCCCCGAGGCCCTCCGCGCCGCCGCCGCTGACAAGGAGCGCAAGTACGCGCCCCTCGTCCAGGAGCTGCGGCGGCAGGGCAAGACGGCCTCCGTGCATGCCCTCGTGCTGGGATCCCTGGGGACGTGGGTGCGGTCCAACGAGAGGACGCTGCGTCAGCTGCGCGTGTCCCGCGTGTACGCCCGTCTCATGCGTAAACTCATGGTGAGTGATACGCTGCGGTGGTCACGCGACATTTATATTGAACACATTACCGGGACACGCCAGTACTGAGCGCGCTGCCCCGTCCGGTCGACCCCAGGGCCGTATGAGTGTAGTTTGTGGTGTTTTTGTTCATTGTTATGTCTATCTGTGTCTCATGTTTGTGGCCGTCAGTGTGTTCTGTGGTCACGTGTTATTGTTAAGTGTTTGTTACTGTGTCAATTGTGTGTTTGTATTTGTACGTGTATGTGTGCCCTGGGTGTCTGCCTAACAGCAGCAGTCAGTGCTGTGTAGGCAGCCGCCTCACGGTGGCTGTGCCACTCGTTGACCTGCCTGCGTGGCCCGGCCTAATCTGAGCTGACCCGCTGACTTGACCGTCCGAGACCGAGTAGCCTGCTCTGTCGTGGCCATTTGGTGACCGCCAACCTGGCCGTCGCCATCCGACTTGACCCCAGCTGACCGGCCGCTCACACAGTAGCCGCTAACCTGGCCGCCCCCGCTGCCCGCGGCCCTCTGACCGGGGTGTCCGTGGCCCTCTGACCGGTGTGTCCGCGGCCCTCTGACCGGTGTGTCCGCCGCCCGGTGTCCGCCCCCCCCCCCCCGTGACCCGTGTCACTGTGTGTGGTGGTGGGTGCCGGTGTGTGCCGGTGACCCTTGGCCGTGACCGGTGGCCGTGGCCGCCCTGCCGGCGGCTGTAGGCTGCCCGTCTGGCGGCTGGCCGCCCCCCGGTGGCTGGAGCCGCCTCACCTGGTGGCCGTGGCTGCCCCCGGTGGCCGTGGTGGCTGCCCCCGGTTGCTGGAGCCGCCTCACCTGGTGGCCGTGGCTGCCCCCGGTGGCCGTGGCTGCCCCTCGTCTGGTGGCCGCTGCCGTGGTCGCCTGCCGGTGACCTGGGGTCGCCTCCGGTGACCGCCAAGCCGCTCCTGGCGTCCGTCGGCCGCCCTGCGGCGCTCTCCGCCCGGTCACGCTGGACCGGTGACCGGGGCTCGGCGGCCGCTGCCCGTGGCCGCCGCCTGCCGCTGGTGCCGCTGGTGCCGGCCCGTCGGCTGGTGCCGTCTGGTGCCGGCCCTGTCGACTGCTGGTGTCTGGCGCACCGTCAAGTGGCTGGTGGCTGCCCTCTCGGTGGCCGCCGTCAAGTGGCCGCTGCCTGTGGCCGGTGGCCGCCCTCCCGGCGGCCGCCTTCAAGTGGCCGAAGCCGGTGGCCGCCCTCTCGGTGGTCGCCATCAAGCGGCCGCTGCCTGTGGCCGGTGGCCGCCCTCCCGGCGGCCCCTTCAAGTGGCCGAAGCCGGTGGCCGCCCTCTCGGTGGCCACCTCCGTGACCGCCGCCCGGCTCGTGACCGCGGCTGTCCGTGCGCCGCGCTGCGCCCCGCCGCCCGGCGCCGACCGTTCTCCCCGAGACTGTCGGTCGGTCGGGGCTGTCGGTGCGCCGGGCCGCACCCCGTGCCGGCGCCCGCCGCTGCGGGCTGGAGACTGTTCCGGCCCGTCGGCCGGCGCTCGTTGGTGCCGCGGCACCCGTCGCTCGGCGCCGGCTGGCGCCGTCTAGCGACCGCGTCGCGAACTAGTGCGCGTGGTGCCCTGACCGCCGCGTCGGTCTGGGCTCGTCGGTGCCCGCTGGTGCCCGTCGGCTCGCTGCCGTCTCAGTGACGGACAGTCGTGACGTCACCGCTCGGTGATGTGCGCGCCGCAGTGACGTGGGGTGGGGAGTGTTGGGGTGGGAGTGATGGGACGGGGTGGGACGGGAGTGTGGTGGCGGACAGTGGCCTCCGCTGGCCGTGGCCGCCCGTAGACGGTCCACCGTGATCGCCCGTAGACGATCTGCCGTAGCGGCCCGTGGGCTGTCCGCCGGGGCCGCCCGTGGGCTGTCTCCCGTGACCGCCTGGCCGGCCGGCACCGACCTGTGCCGGCCCTGGCTCCCCGTGACTGATCGTGTGACCCCACTCGCGGCCGCCCCAGGGCCGGTGATCGCGGTCATTGAGAACTCCGTGAGCTAGCAGCTCTAACCAGTGACAGTACCCGTCAGTAGTGACGGCCACTGCAGTGCGGTAGGTGGGGAGTGTTGGGGTGGAATAGGGGAGGGGTGGGATGGGATTGTCATGTAATTATTGTGTGATGTGTGTCTACATTGTAACATATACTCGCATCTGCTGTCCGTCACCGCCTGACTCGGCGTGACCGACATGCCTGTCACCGATAGTGGCCGCTAGGGACCCCTCAGGTCCCAGTCGGACCCTTCAGGTCCCAGTCGGACCCCTCAGGTCCCAGTCGGACCCCTCAGGTCCCAGTCGGACCCCTCAGGTCCCAGTCGGACCACCCAGGTCCCAGTCAGACCCCTCAGGTCCCCGTCGGACCCCTCAGGTCCCAGTCGGATCCACCGTCCACCGCCTTACCGACCGTTTCTCTCTTCCCGGTCAGCGTTATGAGGTGACGGCTCGGACCGACCCCATGTGTGTGCTATAGTGTATGTGGGAGTGTGGGGTGGGGTGGGAAGGGACGGGTGGAGTGGGGATAATGTGTACGCCAGTACTGGTCCATATAGACAGACCATAGGCACGTTGTTGTTTGCCCGTGCCGAGCTTGGCCCGCCGGCCCGCTATTGTATGTTCGTACCGATGTCTTTATGGAGCTCTGTATTGGCGACTACCGCCAATCTGTCATTATATTGTTCGAACTCAATATGTACGTACCATGTAGTGTAAGTGGCGCATACCGTCTCCGATCCATTGACTAGGAGCGCCAGCTGTATGTTTGTGTGTGGAGCCCTATTCGTGGCCTCCTGCCGTCCGTGGACCCTGCTGCCACCGACAAACGTAGTAGATATGTGTTCGTCCAGACCGGATGCCCTTTGTGGCCGACTATTGCTGATGGCTGTGTTCTGTTCGTAGCCTGATGCCGATCGAGGCTGCCCTGTCGTCCGTGGCCCCGCTGCCACCGACCAGTCATTGACGCTCAGTGACCTTACGCTGACTAACCTGTTTGGTCTGATGACGCCCAGCGTCCCTGTACGATTCGCTGATGTGTGTCGCACCGATGTGCTGCCCGTCTCGGTCGGCCCGCACCCAGGGCTCGTCTGGCCCCCCTCTACCCCCCCCCCTTCCCCGGCACCCTCTGTCCCCTGTAGCCCCGGGGTCGTGGCCGGCCGCTGTCGGTCGACCCTCCCCGATGCCGCACGGGGTCACGGTGCCCTCCCTGCCCCGAGGCGGTGGTGTGGGGTCGGCGCCCTCCGGTGGGTCTCGGCCGGTGTGGGCCGGGAGGGCCCCGGACTCCCTCTCCCTGGCTTGGTGCCTGGTGGCTGGTGACGGGCGGCCATGGTGATGGCGTGGTGCGGCTCACCACACGATGGTGAGGCACGGATGCAGGCCTGGTGCCGCTTAGTGCTTAGATGGTAGCGTCACACGGGGAGCGCTGCTCTGGTGATGGTGTGGGCCGCTACGGCGGCGGGCAGGTGGGCCCCAGTGGCCGCCCCGACCGACGCGTCGGACCGCCAGCCGGTGCCGGGGCGCACAGCTGGCGGTGCCCTGCTTTGGTGATGGTGATGGTGGTGCAGATCCCCAGCAACCCCCTCCCCTCCCTCCCTGGCCCGCCGCGCCGGCCCGCCGTGGTGCCTCCCCCACTGCCGCCTCCCTCCTCCCCCTCCCCGATCCTCCCGCCAGCCTTGCCCGGGGTGTGTGGCCGACCGCCATGGTGACCCTCCGGGGTCTGTAACTATTGGCTTATTTATCTCTGTGCATGGTTTGTAAAACGGACCGGCATGACTGTTGCCGCCGTTATGATTTGTTTTGTTTGTATGTCCCACTGTTTGTTATCACCATGTACTTTTCTGAATAAAAAAAATCTGTTCTTATCAGCTTAATATCTGATACGTCCCCTACATGGGGACCAGAATATTAAACTGATTTTTGGACTTTGGCGGGGTTTTTGGAGCTTGCTCCAGCCCTGCCGCGGGTTGGCCTGGCATTGCACTACAGCCAGGATCGGCCCACTTTTGTTATCATGCGTTGTGATATGTGGTGAAAATAAAAGGATAAAGATACTTTTAAGATATATGACAATAAAAATTGACAAAACATGAAAATACGCCTCTTTTTGATCATGGTCATAGACAAACGCTCATACTAAATGGAATAAAAATGCGGGTATCGGCAAATTGTACCTGTGACCCCTCAATGTCCCTGAGGTCATCTCAGGTCATGAAGAAAAATGACCCAATCAATATCATTATGATTATAGACGTTTTTTTTTCTCGAATTCCACTACTACGTGCCGCCCCCGACCCGAGCCACGATAACCGCTACAATAGGCGAATTAATTCACGCATTTATTTTGTTCCCAGACAATCGACATCTTTCAAGTACACGGTGCATCGGCGTCCTAAAATGTGACTGGAAAGGCCGCTCTATCTGGTGAAACTCAGTAAAGACGGTGCATCATCATCTAACTGAGGTACCTGTAAAGCTGACATCTTTATCACTATTCATTCGGTATCAGTGATGGACAGTGGGGGGCGTGTGGGAAGTTGTGGGTGACGACAGCTTTGCCTTACGTAAAGCATCATATGCTTTTAAAACTTTTCTCTTTTTATTAGTTTTGCTATAGCGTGAGGCGTGCAATCGTATATCGAAATGAAAAAAGTAACTGGAAAAATAGCAGTATCTATCGACATTCCTTACATCTGTGCTTTGGTAAGGTCCTGACAAATGCTTTATTTATTCATATTAGCCGTTTTCACGACGGCCATCTGGTACACATTTGATGCACAGGTGGTACAGATAAAGTGCAGAATTGGTCAAATCAGGTTCAGTGTGTCCTCTTAGCAGCTATCAGCTAGCACTTATATGCACTAATTTCTTATATGCCTGATTTGTCATATTTTCAGAGAGCATCATCGATTAAAACACTGTAATAAATTCATAAAATGAAGCTATTTGCTGTAAAAGAAAGTACGTGCAGATTTGATCACATCAGGTGCATTCGCCGGATAGACCGTCGTGAAAACGGCCATTAACTACTATCAAGATACATTTTTGTCGATACGTGCCTTATTCGTTACGTACATGATTAATCAGTACTTTTGCTGACGTACATGTGCAATACGTACTTTTGCGATGCATGCTTTTGTCTGCATGCAGCTAGGGGGGGGGGGTAGAGCTAGGGGGGGGGGGGGTAGAGCGCTGCCATACGTCGTGGTGTTCGACTGTGCTGCCATCTGATGTCGCACCACTGATAACTGTCGGCGCGGCGCCGCCGTCTCCATTTGCGTGTGTACAAACGCACGGTCGAGAGCCACTAATTCGAAATTATTTCGAGTTTGGCGATCTTTTGTGCTTACAGATACTTACCATGGTGAGGATAAACTGAAACTGCGTATACTTTGAATGTAACATAATGGACCACTCTTATCACTCGCCGTGGCCACTAGCGCTCACGCTATAGCTCTGCATCGTTACTAGTACTAATAGTTATCCCTTAACTGCATAAGTATCTAAAAGTGTTGTGCTTAAGTATCGCTTCTCGGCCTTTTGGCTAAGATCAAAGTGTAGTATCTGTTCTTATCAGCTTAATATCTGATACGTCCCCTACATGGGGACCAGAATATTAAACTGATTTTTGGACTTTGGCGGGGTTTTTGGAGCTTGCTCCAGCCCTGCCGCGGGTTGGCCTGGCATTGCACTACAGCCAGGATCGGCCCACTTTTGTTATCATGCGTTGTGATATGTGGTGAAAATAAAAGGATAAAGATACTTTTAAGATATATGACAATAAAAATTGACAAAACATGAAAATACGCCTCTTTTTGATCATGGTCATAGACAAACGCTCATACTAAATGGAATAAAAATGCGGGTATCGGCAAATTGTACCTGTGACCCCTCAATGTCCCTGAGGTCATCTCAGGTCATGAAGAAAAATGACCCAATCAATATCATTATGATTATAGACGTTTTTTTTTCTCGAATTCCACTACTACGTGCCGCCCCCGACCCGAGCCACGATAACCGCTACAATAGGCGAATTAATTCACGCATTTATTTTGTTCCCAGACAATCGACATCTTTCAAGTACACGGTGCATCGGCGTCCTAAAATGTGACTGGAAAGGCCGCTCTATCTGGTGAAACTCAGTAAAGACGGTGCATCATCATCTAACTGAGGTACCTGTAAAGCTGACATCTTTATCACTATTCATTCGGTATCAGTGATGGACAGTGGGGGGCGTGTGGGAAGTTGTGGGTGACGACAGCTTTGCCTTACGTAAAGCATCATATGCTTTTAAAACTTTTCTCTTTTTATTAGTTTTGCTATAGCGTGAGGCGTGCAATCGTATATCGAAATGAAAAAAGTAACTGGAAAAATAGCAGTATCTATCGACATTCCTTACATCTGTGCTTTGGTAAGGTCCTGACAAATGCTTTATTTATTCATATTAGCCGTTTTCACGACGGCCATCTGGTACACATTTGATGCACAGGTGGTACAGATAAAGTGCAGAATTGGTCAAATCAGGTTCAGTGTGTCCTCTTAGCAGCTATCAGCTAGCACTTATATGCACTAATTTCTTATATGCCTGATTTGTCATATTTTCAGAGAGCATCATCGATTAAAACACTGTAATAAATTCATAAAATGAAGCTATTTGCTGTAAAAGAAAGTACGTGCAGATTTGATCACATCAGGTGCATTCGCCGGATAGACCGTCGTGAAAACGGCCATTAACTACTATCAAGATACATTTTTGTCGATACGTGCCTTATTCGTTACGTACATGATTAATCAGTACTTTTGCTGACGTACATGTGCAATACGTACTTTTGCGATGCATGCTTTTGTCTGCATGCAGCTAGGGGGGGGGGGGTAGAGCTAGGGGGGGGGGGTAGAGCGCTGCCATACGTCGTGGTGTTCGACTGTGCTGCCATCTGATGTCGCACCACTGATAACTGTCGGCGCGGCGCCGCCGTCTCCATTTGCGTGTGTACAAACGCACGGTCGAGAGCCACTAATTCGAAATTATTTCGAGTTTGGCGATCTTTTGTGCTTACAGATACTTACCATGGTGAGGATAAACTGAAACTGCGTATACTTTGAATGTAACATAATGGACCACTCTTATCACTCGCCGTGGCCACTAGCGCTCACGCTATAGCTCTGCATCGTTACTAGTACTAATAGTTATCCCTTAACTGCATAAGTATCTAAAAGTGTTGTGCTTAAGTATCGCTTCTCGGCCTTTTGGCTAAGATCAAAGTGTAGTATCTGTGGGTTTGTTGACCTATTTTGAAGTCGCGCGAGGCGCTTTTCACTTTGATTTTAGCCAAAAGGTCGGGAATTGTATTCCCTGTCGGATCTGTGGTGTGCAGTGTTTCTGTGCCAGTCCGCGTGGTGTCGCCACCGTCGCCGCCTGCCGAGGAGGGGGCGCTGCTGCTGCTCTACACCAGGTGAGACCGCGCGGCGACTGCCTCTCCCCCCCCCCCCCCGGCTTCCGGGCAACGGCCTTCAGCCGTTGACCGGTTTTCAAAGGTTTCGCGCCAAAACCCAGACCGTTGGGATTTGGCGCCAAACCTTTGAATTTGAACTCCCTTCCCGCCCTTTTCTCTTCTAACGCCGGCCTGCTGATCAACGTTTCTTGTTTTTGCTAATTCTTTATTCGATATCGTATGCCTTAATTATACCCATTTTCGGCTTGTTTCGCACCTAAATTGTCCTTGTTCCGCCCGCGTTACTCTGTCTTTCGGTCCCGGCCTCGCCGCGTGGTTTCCCGGTGCCCGAGCCGGCGCCCCCCGACTCACTGGCTTGTGTTGTGCTGTGTTGTGGTGTGAGTTGGTGTAGTGTATTGTATTGCCTCGCTGTGCTATTGCGTCTCTCATACCATGTCTGTGTCACCGCACCATGACCCCCCCGTGTCCCTTCCCCGGGCGGCGGACACCCAGCCCACTCTCGTGGATGGCCGACTGGTGCTCCCGTTCCCTCTCCCCGGCCTGCTCATGTGCCCAGTGGAGAACTGTGGGACGCGGTACGCCAACACCGGTCCGTCAGTGCTTCGGCAAAGCTTGAAGCGTCATATCGCTCGCTGCCACGTGGACCTGACCTCTGCCCAGTGGGTCTGTGGGGGCTGTCACGAGGAGCTGCCCTACCACCTGTCCCGGCACGGCTGTTTCGCGCAGCCGGCCGCCGCCGGCCCGGTGGCCATGCCCCACCGCTGCTGGTGTGGCCGGAGTTTTACGACCCGGCGCGGCCTGACTAACCATGCCCGCCTGTGCCGCCGCTCCCCCGTCCACGTGGACACGCCGTCCCTCCCGCCGACCGCTGACACTGACCGACCAGCCCCGGGTGATGACGCCGTCTCCCTGCCCCCGCTCACCCCTCCCGAGGCCCCCGTCCGCGGCTCGGCCTCTGACCCCGGCCCCGGCTCGCCCCGCTCGAGTGTGTCGAGCCCGCTGGCCGACCGGCGCGGCTCCGGTGGCCGGCCGGCCGCCGATGACGTCACCGACGGTGATGGAGGCTCCCCCGCGCCGTCTGACGTCTCTGACAGTGACGTCACCGTGGTGTCCCACTCGCCGTCTGTTGACCATGGCCCCGTGACGCCCCGGCCCGGCCCCGTGACGCCCCGGCCCGGCCCCGTGACGCCCCGGCCCGGCCCTGTGACGCCCCGGCCCTTCCCCGTGAGGGTTACTGTGGTGCTGCCCCCCGGGTCTGTGCCCCAGTCGCCCGTCCCGTCACCGGGAGTGATGTCGGACGTGTCCGATGTGACGTCAGTCATGCCTAGTGTGTCCTCCATTGATGGGTCGGCCACCCCGACCTCTGACTCGTCTGGGTCGTCCACCCCGCTCGGCACCCCGTGTGCCCTGACGCCCCGCGTCCGCCGGTCCCTGGCATCCCTGCGGACCAGCCCGGCCCGACCCGACCCTCCCGGTGACCCCGTGTCGCCCCCCGCCGACCGGGACCGTCCCAGCCCCCTCCAGCGGCTCGCCCGGCGATTCATGGCGGCGATCGGCCGTGGCGGCCGGCGGCCGGCGGCCCCGGCCCGGCGGGACCCCGCCCCGCCCCGTCCAGACTCACCCCTCCTGCCCCCGTTCCCGCCCTCCCTGGAGGCTTGTCGGCGGTCGGAGAGTGGGAGTGAGCTGGACATCACCCTGGAGACCCCACCGCGGGCCCCCTCCCCCTCTGACTGGACCCTGCTGGAGGACCTGGCCGTCTCCTCCGACTCCGAGGCGGCCGTGACGGAGGACAGCCTGCCGCTGTCGCTGCGGCTGGCCGGCACCGACTCCCCTCCCCTCCCGGTGGCCGCTGACGCTCCGTCCCCCGACAGAGCCCCGACGCCGCCGCTGGATCCGGCTCCGTCCTCCCCGCTCTCCCCAGCTGACTGCCCGCCGCCCGACAGAGCCGAGACGCCGCCGCCGGACGCTGCTCCGCGCTCTGTCCCTGCTCCGGCCTCTGCCTCGTCAGCTGACGGCTCGCCGCCGGCCGCCGCCGGCCGGCCTCCCCCCGCCCCCTCCCCGCCGACTGACTCGGGTAGCGGTGGGGGTGATGAGCGGAGGGGAAGGAGGCGCCGCCGGCGCCGCCGTGACCGGCGTGGACCGGTCCCGAGTGACCCGGCCCGTGACATGCCCGGCCACCCGGCCCCTGGCAGTGACCCGACCCCGAGCGGCGCCAGCGATGATGAGGACGGTCCGCTCCCGACCATGGTCTTTTACAGGTCCGACGCCGTGCTGGCCCCGTCCAGTGTCCCTCCCCGCCGTGTGCGGACCCCTCCCGGCTTCCCTTCCCGGGGAGGACGGCCCCCGCCCGGGTTCCCGGCCCTGGGTGACCGTAGCGCCGCGCCGGCCACTACCGAGGCCCGCTGTGACCGCCCTGGCACTGAGCCAGCCCGCGACGGTCGTGCCCTCACTGATGACGTGTCACGCGACACTCCCGGTCCCCGTGCTGTGCATGCCCCGCCCTGCACAGGTGCCCGTGACGACGGCCCGCGCCGTGTCCCTGACGCGCCCGCTGCCGCTGTACGCACCTACAGTGAAGTAGTGCGGACCCCCGTCACCCACACCGTGCCGCCCGTGACCCGCCCTGTGCCACCCGTGACCCGTGTCACTCGTGTCCGTGACGGCGACCGTGATAACCGCTCTAACCGTGGCGGAGGTGGCCGTGCTCGCCGCGGTGCTGGTGGCCCGTCCCGTGACCGACCCGGCCCTTCCCGTGACCGACCCGACCCCGGCCCGTCCCGTGGCGCGCCCGGCCCGTCCCGTGGCCGTGCTGGTGGCCGTGCCGGTGGTGTGTCGGACCCGCCCCGTGACCCCGCCGGCCCCCGCCCCACCCGTGGCCGCGGTCCGCCCGGTGACCCCGCTCACCGTGACCGTCCCAGCGTCGCCCGTGACCCTGCCGTGACCCGGCCCGGCAGTGGCCGCTCCGGCGGTGAGCCTGCCGGCGCCGGCCGTGGTGCTCGCGGCAGAGGTGGCCGTGGTGGTCGCCCACCCGCTGACCCGCCCCGCGCCGTGCCCCGTGTCCCGCCTGACCCGCCCCGCGGCTCGCCCGGTGCTGCAGCCCGTGTCCCGCCCTGTGCTGACTCGCCCCGCGGCTCGCCCGGCACTGCTACTCGTGTGACGCCCGGTGACCCGCCGCGCGCCCCACCCGGTGACCCCGCCGGCGCTGTGGCTGGTGGACCGCCCCGTGCTCCGCCCCGTGACCCGCCCCGTGACCCGCCCGGTGACCTGCCCACTGACCCGCCCACTGACCGTGACCCCGCCCCTGGCCGACCTGCCAGCGGTGCCCGTAGTGGCGGCCGCGGTCGTGGTCGTGGCCGTGGTGCCTCCCGCGGTCGTGGCCGAGGTGGTGCCTCCCGTGGCCGGGGTGGTGCTGCTGGTGCCCCCGCTGGTGACCCCGCTGGTGACCCTGACGGTGGTGCCGGTGGCGGTGGCCGCGGTGGCGGTCGTGGCCGTGGCCGCGGCGGCCCTGGCCGTGGTCGGGGCCGTGGTGCCGGCCGTGGTGGTGGTGCTGGAGGTGCTGGTGACCCCGCCGGCGCCCCTGACCCCGCCGGCGCCCCTGACCCCACCCAGCAGGGCCCGGAGCCGACCGAGCTGCAGCAGCAGTTCCTCCCGGTCCTAACCGCCCTGCAGGAGACCCGCGCCCCGTGGGAGGAGGTGGAGCGCCAGCTCACCCGGCTGTGCGCCGAGGCGGCCCGGCGTAACGCCGACTACCATGAGCGGCGCCGGCGCCCCGCCCCCTGGCGCCCCCCTAACGAGCGGCCGCCAGCTGACCGTCCCCCCGCCGCCCCTCCCGCCGGCGAGCCCCGCCCCCAGCCAGCGGAGCAGGAGCCGGAGCCGGCCGAGGACCACCGGCGGCCCTGGCAGCCGCCGGCCTACGCGGCCGAGGAGGCCAGCCGGCTGCAGCGGCTGTACCGCTCCAACAGGGAGAAGGCGGTGCGGCAGGTGCTGCGGGAGGAGACGCCCCCGTGCCCCGTGCCCGGCGAGCAGCTGGCGGCCCACTTCGCCCCTCCTCCCTGCCCCCCTGTGGAGTGGGACCGGCGGCCGCAGGAGGTCCCTGACCTGACCCCCGCCGCCCCCTCCCCGGCCCTGACCGCCCCGTTTCGGGCTGATGAGGTGTGGGGCCGTCTCCGGCGGGCGGCCAACACCGCCCCCGGCCCTGACGGGATGCGCTATGCGGCCTGGCGCGCCCTCGACCCCGACGCCCTGCTACTGACCCGTGCTTTTGAGCTGTGTCGGCTGGCGCGCCGCGTCCCGCCCACCTGGCTGGTGTCAGAGACGGCCCTCCTCCACAAGGGGGGTGACCCGACCCGGCCCGACAGCTGGCGGCCCATCGCCCTCGGCGCCACGGTCGCCAAGCTGTACGCTGGTGTGTGGGCCGACCGTCTGTCCGGGTGGGTGGAGGCCGCTGACCTCCTCTCCACAGGCCAGAAAGGGTTCCGGCCGTACGATGGTGTGCTGGAGCACAACTTTGTGCTCCAGTGCGCCGTCAACAGCGCACGGGAGGACGGGACGGAGGCCCACGTGGCCTTTATCGACCTGGCCAACGCGTTTGGCTCGGTCCCCCACAGCCTCCTTTGGCAGGTCTTGCAGCGGATCGGCGTGCCGGAGGACGTCGTGGCCGTCCTGCAGGGCCTGTACGAGGGGAGCGCCACCCGGTACCGGGCCGGGGACGGCCTGACCGCACCGGTGGCGTGCCAGCGCGGCGTGCGGCAGGGGTGCCCCCTCAGCGGCCTCCTCTTTTCGCTCGCCCTGGAGCCGCTGCTGCGGGCCCTCGCCGCCGCGCAGGTGCGCTGCCTCGCCTACGCTGACGACCTGGCTCTGATTTTCAGCCGGCGCAGCGAGGTCCAGGACGGCCTGGCACTGCTGGAGCGCGTGTGCGCCTGGGCCGGGCTGACCCCCAACCCGGGGAAGTCGGCCCTGCTCTCCGTCGGCGCCCCCTCCCCGCCCGCCGCCCTGTGCGGTGCCCCCCTGCCCCTCATTGACCGGGACGGGGCCTACAGGTACCTGGGCCGGCCTGTGGGGCACACCCGCCTGACCCAGCCTCCCCTGCAGGTGGTGGCCGAGGCGCGCCGGGACGCCGCTCGCCTGCTGGGGTCGCCCCTGGCCCCGTGGCAGAAGTTGGACGCGGTGAGGACGTTCATCGCCCCACGGCTGACCCACTGCCTGCGGCTGGGGGTGATCCCCAAGGGCGCCCTGGCCGCTTTTGACCGTTCCCTCAGGTGGCGGGTCAAAGGTGTGCTGAACCTGCCGGTGAACGCCACCAACCGTTATCTGTATAGCCCGACCACTGCCGGTGGCGTGGGTCTGACCCACTTTTCACAGGAGGCGGACATCCTGCTGGCGGCGGCCACCCAGCGCCTCCTCCACTCCCGTGACCCGGCGGTGGCCGAGCTGGCGGCCGCCGAGCTGACCGGTGCCGCCCGGCGCCGTGTCCGCCGTGACCCGACCCCAGCCGACCTGGCGGAGTATTTGAACGGCGCTCCGATGCGGGACGACGGCGGCGGCGTGTCCTGCCGCTCGACCCGCACCCGTGTCGCCACCACCGCCCTCGCCCGCCGCGCCGCCGTCCGCTGGCGCGCCGCTGACCCCCCTGTCCTGCAGGTGGGGGAGGCGGACGTGGAGCCGCGGCGCGAGTCGCGCGCGCTCCGGGAGGCGGTCCGCCAGACCGAGCTGCGTGAACTGACCCAGATGCCGCAGCAGGGCAAGGTGCTGGCTTGCGTGGCCGACCAGCCGGTGAGCTCCCATTATATGTATAATGGGAGCTTCACCCGCTTCGCCGACTGGCGCTTCGTCCACAGGGCCCGTCTCTCGCTCGTGCCCCTCAACGCCTATTCCCGCCGAGCAGGAGCCGACCGCCGGTGCCGGAGGTGTGGGTACGCGGCGGAGACCTTGCCCCATGTGACAAACCACTGTCTGCAGGCGCACGCGGAGGCGTACCAGCTGCGGCACGACGCCATCCTGGCCCGGCTGGAGCGCGCCACGCCCGTGTTTGCAGGAGATGACGTGCGGGTGAACCGTCGCGTCCCCGGCATCGACTCTGCCCTCCGCCCTGACCTGGTGGTGACCCGGGGTGATCATGTGTCCCTGGTGGACGTCACCGTGGCGTTCGAGAACCGCCCCGAGGCCCTCCGCGCTGCCGCCGCAGACAAGGAGCGCAAGTACGCGCCCCTCGTCCAGGAGCTGCGGCGGCAGGGGAAGACGGCCTCCGTGCACGCCCTCGTGTTGGGGTCCCTGGGGACGTGGGTGCGGTCCAACGAGAGGACGCTGCGTCAGCTGCGCGTGTCCCGCGTGTACGCCCGTCTAATGCGTAAACTCATGGTGAGTGATACGCTGCGGTGGTCACGCGACATTTATATTGAACATATTACCGGGACACGCCAGTATTAGGCACGTGTCGCTGTCGGGCCGACCCCAGGGCCGAGTGAATGTAGTTTGTTGTGGTTTTGTTAATTGTTATGTCTCTAGTGTCGCATGTTTGTGGCCGTCAGTGTGTTTCGTGGTCACTTGGTGTTAATTGTTATTATTTGTCACTGTCTCACTTGTGTACTGGTGTGTATGTGTGTGCCTGTGCCCTGGGTGTTCACCTAACAGCAGCAGTCGGTGCTGGTCGGCGGCCGCCGCACGGTGGCCCCCTCACCGACCTGCCCGCGTGACCTGAACTACCCTGCGCTGACCCCGCTGACCTGGACCGGACCGTCCCTGATGACCGAGACCGAGCAGCCTGCCTGTGTCTTCGTTTGGCAACCGCCAACCCGGTCGTCGTGTCTTACCGAGTCTCAGCTGACCGGCCGCTGACCCCGTGGCCGCTGAGCTGACCGCTGACCGCCGCCCGTGGCCCTCTGACCGAGGTGTCCGCTCCCTGGTGTCCGCCGCCCGGTGTCCGCCCCCCCCCGTGACCCCTGTGTCACTGTGTGTGTGTGGGTGTGAGGTGGGTGTACCGGTGTGTGCCGGTGACCCTTGGCCGTGACCGGTGGCCGTGGCCGCCCTGCCGGCGGCTGTAGGCTGCCCGTCTGGCGGCCGGCTGCCCCCCGGTGGCTGGAGCCGCCTCACCCGGTGGCTGTGGCTGCCCCCGGTGGCTGGGCCGCTCACCTGGTGGCTGTGGCTGCCCCCGGTGGCCGTGGCTGCCCCCGGTAGCTGTGGCTGCCCTCCGGTGGCCGTGGCTGCCCCCGGTGGCCGTGGCTGCCCCCGGTGGCTGGAGCCGCCTCACCTGGCGGCTGTGGCTGCCCCGTGGTGGCTGTGGCTGCCCCCGGTGGCCGTGGCTGCCCCTCGTCTGGTGGCCGCTGCCGTGGTCGCCTGCCGGTGACCTGGGGTCGCCTCCGGTGACCGCCGGGCCGCTCCTGGCGTCCGTCGGCCGCCCTGCGGCGCTCTCCGCCCGGTCACGCTGGACCGGTGACCGGGGCTCGGCGGCCGCCACCCGTGGCCGCCGTCTGCCGCTGGTGCCGCTGGTGCCGGCCCGTCGGCTGGTGCCGTCTGGTGCCGGCCCCGTCTACTGCTGGTGTCTGGCGCACTGTCAAGTGGCTGGTGGCTGCCCTCTTGGTGGCCGCCGTCAAGTGGCCGGTGATCGCTCTGCTGATGGCCGGTGGCCGCCCTCCCGGCGGCTGCCTTCAAGCGGCCGGTGCCCGTGGCCGGTGGCCACCCTCCCGGTGGCCGCTGTCAAGTGGCTGGTGGCCGCTCTGCTGATGGCCGGTGGCCGCCCTCCCGGCGGCTGCCTTCAAGCGGCCGAAGCCGGTGGCCGCCCTCTCGGTGGTCGCCATCAAGTGGCCGCTGCCTGTGGCCGGTGGCCGCCCTCCCGGCGGCTGCCTTCAAGCGGCCGAAGCCGGTGACCGCCCTCTCGGTGGCCACCTCCGTGACCGCCGCCCGGCTCGTGACCGCGGCTGTCCGTGCGCCGCGCTGCGCCCCGCCGCCCGGCGCCGACCGTTCTCCCCGAGACTGTCGGTCGGTCGGGGCTGTCGGTGCGCCGGGCCGCATCCCGTGCCGGCGCCCGCCGCTGCGGGCTGGAGACTGTTCCGGCCCGTCGGCCGGCGCTCGTTGGTGCCCGCGGCACCCGTCGCTCGGCGCTGGCTGGCGCCGTCTGGTGACCGCGTCGCGAACTAGTGCGCGTGGTGTCCTGACCGCCGCGTCGGTCTGGGCTCGTCGGTGCCCGCTGGTGCCCCGTCGGCTCGCTGCCGTCTCAGTGATGGACAGCACAGTGACGTCACCGCTCGGTGATGTGCGCGCCGCGGTGACGTGGGGTGGGGAGTGTTGGGGTGGGAGTGATGGGACGGGGTGGGACGGGAGTGTTGTGGCGGACAGTGGCCACTCACTGGCCGTGACCGCCCGTAGACGGTACGCCCCCGCCGTAGCCGCCGTAGACGGTCCGCCGTGGCCGCCCGGCCGGCCGGCACTCGCCTGTGCCTACTCTGGCTCGCTGGCGCCCGTACGCAGCTTGTGATTGGTGCGTGACTTCTCACCTCGCCGCCCTGAGCCTATGATCGGCGTCAGGCCTCCCTGGTGACCGGTGAGCGTAGTCACTGAGTACGGGTGACGTGAGAGCTGTGTGAGATGGCAGCTCTAGACAGTGTTAGTGTCTACAACAGTGACAGCCACTGCTGTGCCGCGGGGCGAGGAGTGTTGGATGGGATAGGGGCGATGGGGTGGGACGGGATTGTCGTGTGTATACATGATGTAAATGTGCTGCTATGTGCTCACTATTATGGCTGTCACCGCCCGACGCGGCGTGACCGTGGACCCCTAAGGTCCCCGGTTGGACCCCTCAGGTCCCCAGTCGGACCTTCCGGTCCCCAGTAGGACCCCTCCGGTCCCCAGTTGGACCCACCCGTCCACCCGCTGTACCGACCGTCTCACTGGACAGGGCGTGGTACCGTTGACGGGTCGGGACGACTCAGTGTGTGAATCAGTGTATGTGGGTATGTTGGATGGGGTGGGAAGGGACGGGTGGGGGTGGGGATACTGTGTATGTGTTTTAACCATGTGTCATTGCTCAATGCCATGTATTGCACACTGGATTCCAACATACTGCCCATGCTAATCGAAGCCTGTGTCGGCCCAATAATCTGTTAGTGGCTGTAGGCTGTTGGCTTAGGAGCGCGACATGCATGTTAACGCGATGTGTCTGATCGGCCATCCCGGTGCCTTTCGTGGCCATACTGAAGTTGGCCTGCACTGACCGACCCCCGCGGTCCTCCGGCGCCTAACGCCTTTGTCCGCTGCGCTAGGAGCGCCCTTTGTATGTATGTGTGTACTGTATAGTGCGTTTCGTTCGGTCGGCCTACCCTGTACCCTCCGTGACCTGCCGATGCTGGCTGGCCCCATGTATTTTATTCGTGGCCCAATAGTGCCCACTACCGTTGTCCGTGGCCCACGCTGCCACCGACCTGCCATTCTGTAAATATGTGTACCTACGGTGACCTCACTGATGGACCTGTTTGGTCCCCAGGCGCCTCCCGCCTCTTTATCATTCGCTGATGTGTGCGCTGATGTGCTACCCGTCTCGGTCGGCCCGCACTCCGAGCTCGTCTGGCACCCCTCTACCCTCCCTGCTCCGAGGCGGTGGTGTGGGGTCGGCGCCCCGGTGGGTCTCGGCCGGTGTGGGTCGGGGGGACCCCTGTACCCCCCTCGCTTGGTGCCGTATAGTAGAGTGGTGCCACGGGTTGCCATGGTGATGGCGTTGTGCAGCTCACCACACGATGGTGAGGCACGGCTGAGACTGCTTAGCTGGTAGAGCTAATGCTGGTGAGCGCTGACCTGGTGATGGTCTGAGTCGCTACAGCGACGGGCACGGTGGGCCCTGGTGGCCGCCCCGACCGACGAGTCGGTCCTGACTGGTGCCGGTGTGCACAGCAGGTGCCCTGCTTTGGTGATGGAGGCTGGTGCCTATATATGTAGACTACACGGCTAATCCTCCCGACCCGCCCTCCCCCCCCCCTGGCCCGCCCCGCCGCCCCGCCCGGGTCCCTCCCCCGCTGCCGCCTCCCTCCCCTCCCCCGCCTCCCTCGCCAGCCTTGCCCGGGGTGTGTGGCCGACCGCCATGGTGACCCTGCGGGGTCTATTGCTATCACCTTGTAATCCCATATGTGCATGGACTGTACACGGACGTGGCATGACTGTTGCCACCCGTATCGAATTGTCTGTACCTTCACCAAATGCCTGTTATCACCATGTACTTTTCTGAATAAAAAAATCTGTTCTTATCAGCTTAATATCTGATACGTCCCCTACATGGGGACCAGAATATTAAACTGATTTTTGGACTTTGGCGGGGTTTTTGGAGCTTGCTCCAGCCCTGCCGCGGGTTGGCCTGGCATTGCACTACAGCCAGGATCGGCCCACTTTTGTTATCATGCGTTGTGATATGTGGTGAAAATAAAAGGATAAAGATACTTTTAAGATATATGACAATAAAAATTGACAAAACATGAAAATACGCCTCTTTTTGATCATGGTCATAGACAAACGCTCATACTAAATGGAATAAAAATGCGGGTATCGGCAAATTGTACCTGTGACCCCTCAATGTCCCTGAGGTCATCTCAGGTCATGAAGAAAAATGACCCAATCAATATCATTATGATTATAGACGTTTTTTTTTTCTCGAATTCCACTACTACGTGCCGCCCCCGACCCGAGCCACGATAACCGCTACAATAGGCGAATTAATTCACGCATTTATTTTGTTCCCAG
The DNA here is from genome assembly GCF_019059575.1 of Amphibalanus amphitrite. Taxonomy (NCBI): domain Eukaryota; kingdom Metazoa; phylum Arthropoda; class Thecostraca; order Balanomorpha; family Balanidae; genus Amphibalanus; species Amphibalanus amphitrite. The sequence continues at coordinate 90,738 of NW_024883377.1, forward strand.
ACAATCGACATCTTTCAAGTACACGGTGCATCGGCGTCCTAAAATGTGACTGGAAAGGCCGCTCTATCTGGTGAAACTCAGTAAAGACGGTGCATCATCATCTAACTGAGGTACCTGTAAAGCTGACATCTTTATCACTATTCATTCGGTATCAGTGATGGACAGTGGGGGGCGTGTGGGAAGTTGTGGGTGACGACAGCTTTGCCTTACGTAAAGCATCATATGCTTTTAAAACTTTTCTCTTTTTATTAGTTTTGCTATAGCGTGAGGCGTGCAATCGTATATCGAAATGAAAAAAGTAACTGGAAAAATAGCAGTATCTATCGACATTCCTTACATCTGTGCTTTGGTAAGGTCCTGACAAATGCTTTATTTATTCATATTAGCCGTTTTCACGACGGCCATCTGGTACACATTTGATGCACAGGTGGTACAGATAAAGTGCAGAATTGGTCAAATCAGGTTCAGTGTGTCCTCTTAGCAGCTATCAGCTAGCACTTATATGCACTAATTTCTTATATGCCTGATTTGTCATATTTTCAGAGAGCATCATCGATTAAAACACTAATAAATTCATAAAATGAAGCTATTTGCTGTAAAAGAAAGTACGTGCAGATTTGATCACATCAGGTGCATTCGCCGGATAGACCGTCGTGAAAACGGCCATTAACTACTATCAAGATACATTTTTGTCGATACGTGCCTTATTCGTTACGTACATGATTAATCAGTACTTTTGCTGACGTACATGTGCAATACGTACTTTTGCGATGCATGCTTTTGTCTGCATGCAGCTAGGGGGGGGGGGGGGTAGAGCTAGGGGGGGGGGGGGTAGAGCGCTGCCATACGTCGTGGTGTTCGACTGTGCTGCCATCTGATGTCGCACCACTGATAACTGTCGGCGCGGCGCCGCCGTCTCCATTTGCGTGTGTACAAACGCACGGTCGAGAGCCACTAATTCGAAATTATTTCGAGTTTGGCGATCTTTTGTGCTTACAGATACTTACCATGGTGAGGATAAACTGAAACTGCGTATACTTTGAATGTAACATAATGGACCACTCTTATCACTCGCCGTGGCCACTAGCGCTCACGCTATAGCTCTGCATCGTTACTAGTACTAATAGTTATCCCTTAACTGCATAAGTATCTAAAAGTGTTGTGCTTAAGTATCGCTTCTCGGCCTTTTGGCTAAGATCAAAGTGTAGTATCTGTGGGGCATTCCCCCGGTATTTGCACATGATCGCGGCTCATTGGTCGGGATAGACATGCTTTTGGTTGGCTACCTTTCTTTTACAAAGCACGCCGCTAAAACATGCTCTATACGCTAAAAAATCTGTTCTTATCAGCTTAATATCTGATACGTCCCCTACATGGGGACCAGAATATTAAACTGATTTTTGGACTTTGGCGGGGTTTTTGGAGCTTGCTCCAGCCCTGCCGCGGGTTGGCCTGGCATTGCACTACAGCCAGGATCGGCCCACTTTTGTTATCATGCGTTGTGATATGTGGTGAAAATAAAAGGATAAAGATACTTTTAAGATATGACAATAAAAATTGACAAAACATGAAAATACGCCTCTTTTTGATCATGGTCATAGACAAACGCTCATACTAAATGGAATAAAAATGCGGGTATCGGCAAATTGTACCTGTGACCCCTCAATGTCCCTGAGGTCATCTCAGGTCATGAAGAAAAATGACCCAATCAATATCATTATGATTATAGACGTTTTTTTTTCTCGAATTCCACTACTACGTGCCGCCCCCGACCCGAGCCACGATAACCGCTACAATAGGCGAATTAATTCACGCATTTATTTTGTTCCCAGACAATCGACATCTTTCAAGTACACGGTGCATCGGCGTCCTAAAATGTGACTGGAAAGGCCGCTCTATCTGGTGAAACTCAGTAAAGACGGTGCATCATCATCTAACTGAGGTACCTGTAAAGCTGACATCTTTATCACTATTCATTCGGTATCAGTGATGGACAGTGGGGGGCGTGTGGGAAGTTGTGGGTGACGACAGCTTTGCCTTACGTAAAGCATCATATGCTTTTAAAACTTTTCTCTTTTTATTAGTTTTGCTATAGCGTGAGGCGTGCAATCGTATATCGAAATGAAAAAAGTAACTGGAAAAATAGCAGTATCTATCGACATTCCTTACATCTGTGCTTTGGTAAGGTCCTGACAAATGCTTTATTTATTCATATTAGCCGTTTTCACGACGGCCATCTGGTACACATTTGATGCACAGGTGGTACAGATAAAGTGCAGAATTGGTCAAATCAGGTTCAGTGTGTCCTCTTAGCAGCTATCAGCTAGCACTTATATGCACTAATTTCTTATATGCCTGATTTGTCATATTTTCAGAGAGCATCATCGATTAAAACACTAATAAATTCATAAAATGAAGCTATTTGCTGTAAAAGAAAGTACGTGCAGATTTGATCACATCAGGTGCATTCGCCGGATAGACCGTCGTGAAAACGGCCATTAACTACTATCAAGATACATTTTTGTCGATACGTGCCTTATTCGTTACGTACATGATTAATCAGTACTTTTGCTGACGTACATGTGCAATACGTACTTTTGCGATGCATGCTTTTGTCTGCATGCAGCTAGGGGGGGGGGGGTAGAGCTAGGGGGGGGGGGGGGGGGTTAGAGCGCTGCCATACGTCGTGGTGTTCGACTGTGCTGCCATCTGATGTCGCACCACTGATAACTGTCGGCGCGGCGCCGCCGTCTCCATTTGCGTGTGTACAAACGCACGGTCGAGAGCCACTAATTCGAAATTATTTCGAGTTTGGCGATCTTTTGTGCTTACAGATACTTACCATGGTGAGGATAAACTGAAACTGCGTATACTTTGAATGTAACATAATGGACCACTCTTATCACTCGCCGTGGCCACTAGCGCTCACGCTATAGCTCTGCATCGTTACTAGTACTAATAGTTATCCCTTAACTGCATAAGTATCTAAAAGTGTTGTGCTTAAGTATCGCTTCTCGGCCTTTTGGCTAAGATCAAAGTGTAGTATCTGTTCTTATCAGCTTAATATCTGATACGTCCCCTACATGGGGACCAGAATATTAAACTGATTTTTGGACTTTGGCGGGGTTTTTGGAGCTTGCTCCAGCCCTGCCGCGGGTTGGCCTGGCATTGCACTACAGCCAGGATCGGCCCACTTTTGTTATCATGCGTTGTGATATGTGGTGAAAATAAAAGGATAAAGATACTTTTAAGATATATGACAATAAAAATTGACAAAACATGAAAATACGCCTCTTTTTGATCATGGTCATAGACAAACGCTCATACTAAATGGAATAAAAATGCGGGTATCGGCAAATTGTACCTGTGACCCCTCAATGTCCCTGAGGTCATCTCAGGTCATGAAGAAAAATGACCCAATCAATATCATTATGATTATAGACGTTTTTTTTTTCTCGAATTCCACTACTACGTGCCGCCCCCGACCCGAGCCACGATAACCGCTACAATAGGCGAATTAATTCACGCATTTATTTTGTTCCCAGACAATCGACATCTTTCAAGTACACGGTGCATCGGCGTCCTAAAATGTGACTGGAAAGGCCGCTCTATCTGGTGAAACTCAGTAAAGACGGTGCATCATCATCTAACTGAGGTACCTGTAAAGCTGACATCTTTATCACTATTCATTCGGTATCAGTGATGGACAGTGGGGGGCGTGTGGGAAGTTGTGGGTGACGACAGCTTTGCCTTACGTAAAGCATCATATGCTTTTAAAACTTTTCTCTTTTTATTAGTTTTGCTATAGCGTGAGGCGTGCAATCGTATATCGAAATGAAAAAAGTAACTGGAAAAATAGCAGTATCTATCGACATTCCTTACATCTGTGCTTTGGTAAGGTCCTGACAAATGCTTTATTTATTCATATTAGCCGTTTTCACGACGGCCATCTGGTACACATTTGATGCACAGGTGGTACAGATAAAGTGCAGAATTGGTCAAATCAGGTTCAGTGTGTCCTCTTAGCAGCTATCAGCTAGCACTTATATGCACTAATTTCTTATATGCCTGATTTGTCATATTTTCAGAGAGCATCATCGATTAAAACACTAATAAATTCATAAAATGAAGCTATTTGCTGTAAAAGAAAGTACGTGCAGATTTGATCACATCAGGTGCATTCGCCGGATAGACCGTCGTGAAAACGGCCATTAACTACTATCAAGATACATTTTTGTCGATACGTGCCTTATTCGTTACGTACATGATTAATCAGTACTTTTGCTGACGTACATGTGCAATACGTACTTTTGCGATGCATGCTTTTGTCTGCATGCAGCTAGGGGGGGGGGGGGTAGAGCTAGGGGGGGGGGGGGGTAGAGCGCTGCCATACGTCGTGGTGTTCGACTGTGCTGCCATCTGATGTCGCACCACTGATAACTGTCGGCGCGGCGCCGCCGTCTCCATTTGCGTGTGTACAAACGCACGGTCGAGAGCCACTAATTCGAAATTATTTCGAGTTTGGCGATCTTTTGTGCTTACAGATACTTACCATGGTGAGGATAAACTGAAACTGCGTATACTTTGAATGTAACATAATGGACCACTCTTATCACTCGCCGTGGCCACTAGCGCTCACGCTATAGCTCTGCATCGTTACTAGTACTAATAGTTATCCCTTAACTGCATAAGTATCTAAAAGTGTTGTGCTTAAGTATCGCTTCTCGGCCTTTTGCACACCGGTCTGAAACCACTAGGTCGGGATATATTTGCTCTTGGTTGGCTTACCATTTCCAAACCCATGCCACCAACATGCACTTATATACCACCTCTGTTCTTATCAGCTTAATATCTGATACGTCCCCTACATGGGGACCAGAATATTAAACTGATTTTTGGACTTTGGCGGGGTTTTTGGAGCTTGCTCCAGCCCTGCCGCGGGTTGGCCTGGCATTGCACTACAGCCAGGATCGGCCCACTTTTGTTATCATGCGTTGTGATATGTGGTGAAAATAAAAGGATAAAGATACTTTTAAGATATATGACAATAAAAATTGACAAAACATGAAAATACGCCTCTTTTTGATCATGGTCATAGACAAACGCTCATACTAAATGGAATAAAAATGCGGGTATCGGCAAATTGTACCTGTGACCCCTCAATGTCCCTGAGGTCATCTCAGGTCATGAAGAAAAATGACCCAATCAATATCATTATGATTATAGACGTTTTTTTTTTCTCGAATTCCACTACTACGTGCCGCCCCCGACCCGAGCCACGATAACCGCTACAATAGGCGAATTAATTCACGCATTTATTTTGTTCCCAGACAATCGACATCTTTCAAGTACACGGTGCATCGGCGTCCTAAAATGTGACTGGAAAGGCCGCTCTATCTGGTGAAACTCAGTAAAGACGGTGCATCATCATCTAACTGAGGTACCTGTAAAGCTGACATCTTTATCACTATTCATTCGGTATCAGTGATGGACAGTGGGGGGCGTGTGGGAAGTTGTGGGTGACGACAGCTTTGCCTTACGTAAAGCATCATATGCTTTTAAAACTTTTCTCTTTTTATTAGTTTTGCTATAGCGTGAGGCGTGCAATCGTATATCGAAATGAAAAAAGTAACTGGAAAAATAGCAGTATCTATCGACATTCCTTACATCTGTGCTTTGGTAAGGTCCTGACAAATGCTTTATTTATTCATATTAGCCGTTTTCACGACGGCCATCTGGTACACATTTGATGCACAGGTGGTACAGATAAAGTGCAGAATTGGTCAAATCAGGTTCAGTGTGTCCTCTTAGCAGCTATCAGCTAGCACTTATATGCACTAATTTCTTATATGCCTGATTTGTCATATTTTCAGAGAGCATCATCGATTAAAACACTAATAAATTCATAAAATGAAGCTATTTGCTGTAAAAGAAAGTACGTGCAGATTTGATCACATCAGGTGCATTCGCCGGATAGACCGTCGTGAAAACGGCCATTAACTACTATCAAGATACATTTTTGTCGATACGTGCCTTATTCGTTACGTACATGATTAATCAGTACTTTTGCTGACGTACATGTGCAATACGTACTTTTGCGATGCATGCTTTTGTCTGCATGCAGCTAGGGGGGGGGGGGGTAGAGCTAGGGGGGGGGGGGGGTAGAGCGCTGCCATACGTCGTGGTGTTCGACTGTGCTGCCATCTGATGTCGACCACTGATAACTGTCGGCGCGGCGCCGCCGTCTCCATTGCGTGTGGTACAACGCACGGTCGAGAGCCACTAATTCGCAATTATTCGAGTTTGGCGATCTTTGTGCTTACAGATACTTACCATGGTGAGGATAAACTGAAACTGCGTATACTTTGAATGTAACATAATGTACACTCTTATCACTCGCCGTG
>NW_024883378.1:0-70000 GCF_019059575.1 Amphibalanus amphitrite
AAGACTAGGCTTACACTCGATTCATTTGAATCAGTCCAAGTGGGGAGCCACATTTGATTTACGAGCTTACGACTCATGAGTTGAGCACTGCCCAGTGCGATAACAACAGCCAACTGTAATGGCTGCCAAATCGTAGATTGCTTTAGACGACAATCACACTGCAAAAAGTCCTTTGTGTACGAGTTGTTTGTTTATTTCAACTCTGTCGTAAACATGAAATAAAAACGATTCCAGCAGTCCCCGTCTTCGACCCAGCACTTAAAACCATCCCTGTAAATACGGTCCCGACGGCATGGATATCCAGTAATCACTGCGCTTCACTGTTTCCCTTTGCGCCCCTGTTTCTCTGACGGTCCAGCTCCCGACGTTCGATGGTTCGACGTCCAGCTCCCGACGTTTCGATAATTCGACGGTCCAGCTTGTGGACCCCGCTTTTTGCTCCTCGCCATATATGCCTGTTGCTCGCCTTCTAAAGTCGTCCGCTCCGGGCTGTTTAGTCATGATTTTAGAACGCCCTTTCCTCCGACCGGCTTTTTGAACGTTGATGCGCAGCTGCGGAAGTGGTCGGATGGACTCTGGGCTTCCGACAAGCAACTAAGACACGGCGACAGCAGGCGGCTGGAGCACGGCCGGCCCCGGGGCTGGCGGCTGGAGCACAGCCGCGGCAGGCGGCTGGAGCACGGCCGGGGCCGCGGCGTGCTGATCTGCCGTCGCTGGGGCGACGACCGGTGCGAAGACCGCCGTCGGCGCAGTCTTCGTCGTCGGAGATATCCCGGTTGAGCGGCGATATCCCGGCTGCTTCGAATCCCTTAAGGATGTTCTTCCGCGTGAAGGTGGCGTCTTAGGCACGACGAAAAATCGGCGCCACCTGGTAGAGGTCGATGTGACGTCCCGGGTTCACCATCTGCCGCCGGGTGCCGAAAGCCAATCAGCGGACACCTTGGTTAGGTCGTCCCTTGCATTTAGACTCCGCCGCATTACCATCCTCAGTGGCAGAACTTAGCCAGCGCAGCGCGTCGCTCGCAGACTAGGCAAAAAAATCAACTGAGTCGCTGGGCGGCCAATTCGCCCCGTATGGGGCGGCCAATTTACCCCAATATGACATTTTTAGGAAAAGGGGTCCGCAGACAAGCAAAAATTGTTACTTAAACTTGCAAAAGGGTCAGACAGCTCCCTGAATTACCAGATTGTTTTACCAATAGAGTTAAAATTTTGATGTCACCCAAATAAGGAACACCATGCAACTTTTCGTAAAGAAGAAAAAGTTACGTTTTTTAGCCAAAATTCAAATATCGTTGGCTTTACAAAAAACTGGGCGTCGCCGAGTTTCCTTAGTTTCTTTCCAAAGTAGTTCTTATGACGGCGGATGATGCCATATTACAAAATAATCGCTCGGGGCCGTCAAAACGCGTAGGCATGGGGCGGCCAAAGTGACCCGGGCGGCCAATTGACCCCGCTCTCCCCTAGGTATCATCTTGCTCCGTGTATAAAATAGGAAAATAGCTTAGGACAAGAGAATATGTGGCTCACGCGTTTCTCCGTCACTCACTTACGCCTTTTAATTTCCTATTGAAGATTTTGAACCAAAATGCTATTTTATTGATGCCCTGCGATTCATTTTTTTCTGATTCGCATGAGTAGCCATTAAAATCTAAGTGAAATTATGTGTTTCCGCATTGCCTTTGCTTGCTTCGCAACAGTGGTTGGCTTATCTATGTAACTTTTAGTGTGCACTAGTTCAGCGCATGACAACAGTTGTCAATGAGATCTTTTTCATCTTCGACATAGTATCTTGCAGCAGGAGCACACTGTCCGCATGCTTTTCAACACACCTGGTGCGCACATGCTCGCCCGTAAACCAACAACGACTGTTTATTTTAAGAATTTCAAAGACGATTTCCATTCCGTTCCAAACGCTGCTGAACGCACCCTTAGCTGTGCCCACATCAATAAAAGGCGCCCGGCAGCTGTCCTATCTTGGAGGCTGCATCCTTTCTCCTCCCCCTCAGTTTCCGGCTGAGAGTGGCGGCGCGGGGCCACGGTGGCACAGCATCCCGCGCAGCTGTCCCCAACATGTGCGCGAGCGCGCGCGCTGCGGAAAGCGTATTTACAAATTGCAACCGAGCTCCGCCGTAGGGTATTTTATTTCCGCCGTAGTGTATTTCACTTGGGGGATTTTCTACCATACATCTGCCTGAGCTTAGGGTAATTACAATTTGTCGGCGACGTTCAAAAATGATGCAACTTTTTTCGCAGTATAGGATATCGCATGTGCATATTTCTGCCTTTTTGGGTGCGCTTTTCCCTCCATTGGTTTTTCGTGAGTAACTCGCGTAAAAACCGTCCGATCGCGACGAAACTTTCAATGCCCCCGATTTTATCAATTTTACACCTACCCTGAAAATTTCAGGACCCTGACCCAAATGACCTTTGACCTGTGACCTATTTCTCGAGACCATGTTTGGCCCGAATCGCGATTCGGCGTATGTCTGCTCACATTAGCCGCGCGGTTGCTGTCTTCACGTGGTTTCAAGCGTTGAAACATGCACTGAAAACAATTTAACCCAAGGCCCGAGAGTAAACCGGTGTTTTGCAGGTATCCCTATCCGCAACCATTTTTAACCACCCTCCCAGGAGTACAGTAAGGTCCCATTGCAGTGTAGTCGTCCCTGCTCTCAGCGGACTTGTTCGCTGACAGCGGTTATATCCGCTCAGAGCAAGTACGACTACACCGCAATGGGACCTAGCACTACTCCTGGGAGGGTGGTTAAAAATGGTTGCGGATAGGGGTACCCGTAAAACACCGGTTTACTCGCCAGCCTTGGGTTAAATTGTTTTCAGTGTGTGATATGATGATGGTCCCATGCATTAGAGTGGGTGTCAAAGTCACCTGAAGGTCAGGTCAGCTCAATGACCTTTGATGACCTCGGTTCACTTTTTCGAGTTTTACATGTTTCTAGGCTAGTTTTTGGAGCTGATTTCGAATTTAGCAACCATTTGAACATTACAGGGGGTGTAACGAAATTATCCGGACACCTTTCTTCCCGCTGTAATTAAAAAGCAAAACAATCTGGTACCTTTTCTTTTAACTGAGCATGTAGCCAACTTTCATAAAAACACAGTGGCGAATGCTCTGGAGCATTTCAGCCAATGGATTCTCCAGCACACTGGCTTTGATGCGGACAAACGCCGTCTAAACCTGTGCCTGCAGTTGAGCGGTGCTTATGGCGGGTAGCTCTTCATACACCTCCTGCTGAACAAGAGCCCACAGGTTTTCGTTTGAAACGGGATCGCGACTTTTTCCAAGTCATAAGCGTTAGCCCAGAATGATTGAAGGTTCTATCGGCATCACTTCCCGTTCTTTTAGGGACTTTAAAGTAGCGCGCCCGCCGCCGCCCCGCATGAAGACAGCGTGGCTTGAATCAGGCATCAGTGCGCGTTCAAAAACCGTGCCCTCCTATGCCGTCTGGTTGAGCGCCTCCAATCATTCATTGGCCAGTATGTTGCTCCGGTAATACTTGACGCTGATGGCGGTATTATGTGACACTATATCCAATTGGAGCATTGCTAGGCAGCTGAGATGCTTCAATCTGGATATTACCCGGATGTTTGACGGCGGCGAAGGCCAGTAAGTTCGAGCGGCTGGCCGCCCATTACCCATACATGGCCGATTTGACGGTTCAAAGGATAATACAGCTCAAGCGGCTACCCATCCAACCAGACCCTCACCGTTATCTTTCTTCGACCAGTGGACGCGATCTGAAGTGAGGCGAAAGGTGGTGAACTGGTTGTTTTCCCGTCAGTGTAAGTTTCGTTGTCTTTTCCAGTTTGAAGGGCACTAGAACCAAGTTAAAGGGCGGGTAGCGGTGAACCATGATATGGGACCTCTTATTATCTGACTTGGTAAGAATTCGAGTCAATTTGCGGATTGATTGGTGCCGTTTCCTTGCCGCTATCTTGATGACTCTCCTCACCACTTGAAAAAGGGCGGCTTTTGTGGTCGCGACCGGGCTGAGTCTGCCACCGAAGTCCCAGCTTATTACGCCTCAGGCAGATGTGCAATTGGCTGCTGCTGATGTCCAGCTGCTGGCAGACCAGCTTCTGGCTCATGACGCCGTGGATGCCGCCATGCAATTTTACCACGAAAGGAGAGATTGTATCCCCTTCTCGCAACTGCCTTAGACGAAAACTACCATGTGAACCCGTCTGTGAATCGACTCCTACTCAGAGCAAGAGTCACATGACAAGGTCAGGTCACTGCTGAGTTGAAAGCCGATAGCAGAGGCACGTATTCATCTAATAGGTATTCCCACTTCTAACATCAGAAAGGATTAGGAAACTGTGCAGACAGATATGGCGAGAAAATGGATGTCCGGATAATTTCGTTACACCCTGTACTGAAGTAGTTTTGGTGCCTTCGTAACATGTTACGAAGCTGTCAGAGAAAAAATTAACGTTCTGCCCCTCCAAATTTTGCTGATTTGTAGAACTTCATTGCTTAGCAAACCAATCTTGTTCGCATTGAGGAGCTTTGAAATGTCTGTGTAATTCATAATGTTCGTTCTGTAATTAAAAAAATTGATTCAGTGTTGCACATTATCTAACTTAACAACCGGGCATCGCAGGTTTGACGGCTTTTGCTCCACCACCTTCTCTGGAAAAGCTCCACCCTTGCCTATGGGGCAAAACATAAGGGGAAAAACACAAAACAAGACAGATAAAAAACCAAGCAAAATTAACTCTTAACCTAATTACATTAAGGCTGGAGCAAAAACATAGGTAATAGGTTTCGATGTCAAATTAAAATGAAAGCATAAAATCAACCTGACCAGGCCTTATGGTCTGACCTGGCCCTAACCACCTTACTTCGCCTAACTTAACCCAATTCAACCTAGCCTAGTCCTACCACAACACCTGCAGAGGTACCTTCCTGGAAAAATGACGCCCAGGGAGATGACTGTCCAACTTATTGGAATACTACCATGATTGCTTGTCATCATGCTCTTGTTTGACTAGTGATGTATGATAAATGTGATATTCAATAATTGTCTCCTGGCTGTTGACTGGAGTGATCAAAATATTCAAATAATCAGGGTACAATGCTGTGCATAGTGCACACTAATCATGTTGTTTTTGTGTAGGCCCTCTGCACATTGTTGTGTGCACTACTATGTGCACCTTAAGTAAAAAAGTGACTGGTGGTACTGGGTACATGACAAAAGGTTGTGCACCTGTGAAATGCCCTTGGTCTTGCTGGTGCCAAATGCCTATAGCTATAGCAGGATCAGTGAGGGTTGTAGACATGCTACATACATTGTGCATTGAAGATATTGGCACAAAGTTCATCCGTAATTACTATGCTCAACACCTAATGTAAGAAGCAACATAAATGTCCAGATGATAAAGCTCTCTGGTCAACATCACACAAATTTATTGACATAGTTTGCAGGTACATATTTACATTCATAGCAAATACTTTCAATATGATTCAGAGACTAGGTGCTAGTAAGCTTGCATTTTTGTAGGTACAGCAGTGACCATATATTAAATCATAAAAAACCTTCTCATGGCATTCATTACATACCATTGTACTGAACAAGTATCTACCTATCTACCATGCAATGATTCTAAATTTTGTCCGCAATCCATCTATATCTCAAACTGACACAATTAATTTGAAATATCCTTTAACAAAACCTATAACTGTACATAAGAAGAATGCAATATTACAAGAACTATGAATTTCTGAAGTTATTCTCCCATGCTGGAATGTTGAAACTCTACTTTTGTCATCCATTTCCACGTTTGATTGAGCCATCATATAGAACTGTTTTCACTCTTCAGTCACAAGCTTTCGCACAAATCTTGAATTTTTACACATCATCTTGAACCATGCTCCAGTCTTTCCAACAAGGTACTATGTAACATCAAAGCAATTTTGATTTGTTACAACAGCTTCAGATGATGATGGGCTTGAGGTTTGTTACACCATTTCAATTTGCTAGACAAACCTCTACAAAATGTGTATTAATTCCCAAACTAAGTAATTGATCATATTAGTATTTGCAGTTTCCACACAATGTTTCATAATATTATTCTATGTTTATATAAAGAAACTCAAATAATCCACAAATTGTTATTGAAACACTCCCACTTCAAGAATTCACAGCTTTTTGCAATTTCAGAAGCAAACAAACATTGCGCCAGATTTCGTATGAAACGCGCCATCACCCTGAAGTTTCTACCACAGACTGTAGTTCAACCGCAGCCGTAGTGCGAAAACCCCTGCCCACCTTACCCCACGGCGGAGCTCGGTTGCAATTTGTAAATACGCCTGCGGAAATGGCGGGAAGCGCCAAGAGGAGGGCGACGGCCCTCCATCTGCCCTCCCGGAGATGTCGGCCCGATTTCCAGCGAGGACGTCTGAGACGTGAGGTCTCTGACCTGTCTGAGAGTGGACGATGTCGTGAGGTGTTCGGCAGTGACGTTAGATGTAGAATTATCTCACCGGTCACCCGTCTGTTGATAATAGTATCGTGACGGAAAAGGGAAAGCCGAGTCAACTGACATCACATTAGTCCAGATTGCTATTTATCTCGCCGCGTTTATCTCATTCATGCAGTTGAATGAGGTTAAGCATGTCTGTAACAGCGAATTATTAATTCATGACACATCCTGTTGGTCAAGTTGTATATCCGCGTTGCTGAGACCATCTCGCTTACCATCTGAGTCTGGAAAGAAAGATATCTGTCTGAGCTGCGCTGATTCACTCGAGCTACACGAATGCTCGCGCTTGCCGCTTTGATTACAACAGTGAGAAGTCAAGGGATTCTCATCGGGAGACGGCTTGTCATTCTGTGCTTTCTTCATGTGTGTGCGTATTATGATTTATAAGATGTCACCCATGAACCTTGATACAAAATCAAAGCTAGCAACGGAATAAGAATACCTTTGCTGTCCTATAAAGGTGTCTCTGTTAATACCGCAGGACAAGAGACCAGAGATTATTTCATGGTTTCCACCCCTCCCGTCTTCTTAGTTTCCTACAACTACGCTGCTGAATTTATTTCACTAACGACGTATATCTTGCACCGGATATTTTGACATTTGGCGTGCCGTCTCCGAGAGCGAGGGGCTCCAACTTAGTCCAGAACTAGCTACGACAAGCCAGTGCGCCGTGTCTCAAGGTGCTACAAATGACGTGTTGTATGTCCTCTGACACGGGAAAAACGACTGTCGCCCGGAACAAGGACAAAAAGCCGCTACCAGCGGAAGTGTGACCCGACGCGGCGCGGCTGCGACGTAGCGTGGCGCAGCTGCGGCGCGTGGCGCGCCCGACATATGAGGCTCGCGCTGTGCAGCTGTTCTTTTTTTCCTTCTGTGTCCCGTGCGTGCCACCGATTCCGCTCTGGAATCTGGACTAGGTGGTTAGTGTTAACACAAAGAACACGGTGATTCACGACCGACGTGCACAGTGCACGATTCACGGTGCATAGTGCATACATCTCAATTGTGCCGTCCTTGTGTTGTTAAAATAAACAGCCGTCATTATAATAAACCACATCCCCTGTTCTGCTGTGAAAAGGTATTGTTCTGCTAAATGAGGACAGTAGTTCTAATTCACACTCCGCCCTTTGTCCACCCAAAAGGATTCGTTCAGATGTAATTGCTGTCGTGAGCTCGTGAGGTCACGACTCACGAGCGTTGTTGGATGGTCACGGTTTATGATAACACTGTGTGAAGCGGGCGTCACAAGCATGGGCGCCGCCACCGGGGGGGACGGGGGGGACGCGTCCCCCCCACTCTCAGAATGGAAGGGGGACGTCCCCCCCAAACTCATTACGGAGCGAGCGAAGCGAGCGTAGTCTTTCGTAGATTAACGGAAATTTCTGAGTATGCCGTGGTCACGCTTTTGCTAGGCTTATATCTCAGCAACCACTTGACCGATTTACATGCGATAATTTTTGTAGGGTAGCACTAGATTCATTCCTTCTAACGAGCATCGGACTATTCCCGATGCATGTGAGTGACCCCATATGCACGTGCCACGTGAAAAACGAAGAGGTGACAGTTTTGTAACAATCTCAATATCTCGGCAACTACTGGGCCGATTGCGCTGAAAGTTGGCATGTAGGTAGGTATACCCACTAGGCAATGCATATCCATGTGCCACAGTTGTGGTGCTGCTGCACGTGTGCACATGCAGGGGTCGATTCCAGATCTCGAGAACGGCTGAACCGATTGTGCTGAAATCTGATACATGGTTAGGGACCGGTTAGTAGGGTGCCGTGCAAAAGTCAGTTGGGACCCATTTTGCACGTGCGCACGTGCAGGGTGCCGCTTCCAGATCTCGAGAACGGCTAGGCACATCGTTCAAATTTGGCACATCGTTAGGGACCGGTTAGAAGGGTGCAGTGCACAAGTTAGTTGGAGGTATCCCCTCGCAATTTCGCACGTGCAAGGCCCACCCCACCCACTCGCTCGCTCCGTTGGTCGCCCCAAAAGGTGTTTTACTGGTTGTTATCCTACTCGAAATTTGATTAGGCCCTTCGGTGATTTCAGAGCCGCAAGTATGAAAGAATTAGTGGGAGACATTGGTCGGGGCAGCCACCCCAGTGAGCCACTTGGGATGAACCCGACCAATTGAACAGGCAGCCCAGCCCACTGGCACTCACTGCACCCGGCAAAGGACTATAGCTCCAGTGGAGCCATTCCCGCATGGGATAGAGTTGCCCGTCCAGCCCGGAGCAGGGGGTTGCGGCGTGGAGGAGAAGGATTTGACTGTCCTGAGGATGAAAGAGATGGAACGGCCGGTGCCGAATCTGAGAGGGTCCAGGAGGTTTAGATACTCAGTAGGGGAAGCCGGGGGAAGCCCGGCATAGTAAGCTCTTTTTCATTTTTATTACATACCATACATGCTGTATAAAATGTTGATATCCTGCTAGCTACCTAAGTTCATTGGCCGTGTTTTCCCAAAAATTCGGTTTTGTGGAATAAGTATAAGGTTGAGAAAATCGAGTTTTAAAAAAGTGTTGATTTGTCTGGGGTAAGCCCGGCATAGGGGTAACGCCGGCCACCTCCCCAGCGCTTTACAACAAGTTGATGAAACCATTATGTGTTTTCCAAATATTAACGGAAAGTGAAATATTAAGGTACTGATTAGCTCTGGACATCTTAGAGTTTATGTCACTACTGGCATTTTAGCTAGCGTCTACTACATATACAATACAGGTCGATGAAAATCGTGATGCGAAATTGACAAAAATGTGTATTTTAAAATTCCTTAAAATTTATTTTTCTTTTTACCTTAATGCATCATATTGCATGTCATTCGACTCGGCTGATGAAGAAGAACACAAAGACTCCATTTTTGAAGCTCTAGCTTCATTGTCTGTCGCGTAATCTGCAAAAACGTAGTTTGACCCTAGTTGACCTTAAGTGACATGACTGGCTTTGTCTATGATAACATGTTTATTTTCGAAATTTATCTTTGATCTAGGTGTAAACCAAACCTGCTCAGTACCTATTATCTCATGGAAAACAGTGGTTTAGTGGCATTGCTCTCGGTTGGGGGTAAGCTTGGCCACTCGCCCGGGGTTACCCCAATGTGCTAATTTTTATTTTAGAACAGCGATATTCGAAAAAATGTCATACTTAAGCCAGCCTGCCTCGTCACCCCTCACTACAAACACTTAAACTGTCCTTAGATAACATTCGTATAAATATTAGTACTGTATGGTATAACATTAACAGTGCAAGATATCTCACTTTTTAGCTAAAAACCATTAAAATATCATTTTTGCGCTATAACTTTAACAATATGCAATTTTTGTCAGCCTTAACTTTTTTGCTGTCGTTACCTTAGCTGCCACGCTGAAAGGACAAACAGTTGAGCATTTTATTGTGAATAATTTAGCCGGAAACGGGGTGGCCGGGCTTCCCCCGCGCCCGGGCTTCCCCCGGCTTCCCCTATATGGGGTGTGGGCCTACATGCATTGGTCTGCCGGACCCCTGCCACCTCGGCCAACAAAATCACCAGCTCTTATCCGACCTGTCATCGCGGAACTGCCTATTTTGATATCGTGATCAACGTGTGTCGTTTAACACGACTGGCCGAACACGGTCCTAATATATTTCGTCTAACCAGCCAAGAGCATGACTTTATACTAATCCGACCTTGAAGTCAAAATCCGAACATTTTCGAAGACTTCAACTCCGACTCTGGCCAAAACTGGCCAAAATAGTCAACTCCGACTGATTCCGGCTCCGACCCCACACTTCTGCAGTCACGCTATAACACTAAATTTCCAGCTTCTAAGAAATAAGCTATACGGTTGACAGGACCACAAAACTTTGAGGCGACTTGACTACTTGACTTGGTTTTCCTGACCTAAGGTTTTCTGGTATCAAGCTTGTTACACGGGCTGCAAAATTCGTATTTTGGAGCAGTTTTGCCTTATGTTTTTTTGCCAATTTTCGCGGCGCTTCGCGCCGATTCGTGCACAAACCGAAAAGAGAGATTTGTGACTATACAACGCCCCCTCCCCCACGCGGGTATGCAATATGCATTACCTATGCAATATGCATTATCGCTCATATTAGTGGCATACATCAGCAATTATACCGTGATAGAACACGAGGCTTTGCCGTGTCAAACTGAATCGGACATCAGATGTGTATATAGGTAGGTACTCGGTGGGAATGCGGTCTATAGCCATTACTATAAGGAAATACCTAAACATGGGTGTCCATTTCCGCCAAGTCGGGGGTGCCCGAGCTCTCCAAATTCCCCGCCGGCTCGGCCGGCCTGGCTTTGGAGCCTCAACAGACCGCGCGGGTCAAGGTCACCGCTAGGGCGGCGGCGAATTTGCTGCGCCCGGGCACCCCCAACTCGGTAGAAATCGACTCATATGTACCTTAACTACTTTTCTCAAACCAGTTGTTTTGCCACAGTTTTATGAGTTTTTAAACTTAAAATGGTCAGGAAATAATGGATATTTGCAAAAGAATTTTATATTTATTTTTACATCACTATTTTCCATCTTTCGTAGAGGCTACTTACCGGTATTGCAGCGGAAGCTGATTACGCGTTGACCAAGCATAGTGCGTAGTTCAAATCAGCTGAATGCTGATTGGCTAGCATTTTTCCGTAAGGGAATGGATTCCTCGGTAAGAGAATGACAAAGTGTAATCTATGGGAATGACGTCAGCCTTCAAACCTCAAATCGATGCCGATGTATTTGGCTAGGGTGATCGTTGGGCCATAAAAGCTCCTGATTTGTTCTTGTCTCAGCTCAAGCTACAAAACTGTTACTTCAGTTCAAAACCCTATGTTAAAAGTGGCATATTTGCTTTAAACGTTGAATGCATCCGACCGAAAAAGCCACGGTAAGAATGTCTACTTTTGGGTTTTCAGTCGGTCAGTCCGTCCCCCCAAGTCAAAAATCCGTGGCGGCGCCCCTGGTCACAAGGTAGCCTTGCTCTAACGAGTGATGCAATCTGGCTACCATTGCCAAACGCCGCGATTACGACTGAAACTGATGAACATGCGACAAGCTATCGATTCTTGTGAGTAACCTATCGATGAGGTGGCGCAGAACGATGAACACGGGATGGCGTCACATTAACTGACAATACAATGGAACCGCAGCCGCCTGAAGCTGTCACGAAGGCGGCACTGCTGATCAGCGGCGGATAACAGTGCACTGAGGACTGGGAGTCTATTGCTGGTGCAACGTTCGAGGCCGTCAGGAGCGGCGAACAGTCCTAACTCTTAACGAGCCCGGGCTGCTGAGATGTTGGATGTCACTGTTAAATGTTAACAATGGATAAAAACGGAGAAAGTTTTAACCCTCGCCGGCACAGGCCATTTTGAGTCCTTCGACGGCACAAGGGGGGGGGGGGGGGTTGGTACGACCCCCCCTCGCGTTTGGCCCCTGATTGAGCTAGAGCTTCGCGGAAAAAACGAGCGTGTTGCCCGTCACGAGAGGAAGCCGATGATACCTAATTTTAAGGTCCTAGGTCATCGGGTGACCTTCCAGGTCAGGTCAATGACCCGAAACCGGGAAAATCGGGACCTGTTAGAAAGTCGTAAAGTGTGGCTGTTATGTGGTTTTCCGGGGTGCTGATCACGAATATCGTGTTAGTTTTGATCAGAGATGATGTCTTTAAGCATTTAGACCAGGTCAGGTCAGGTCAGGTCAACCGGTAGGGGTTGTGACGGGTATTCGTAATACGTGTCAACCGCTTCGGATAGCTTCGTAACATGTTACGAAGGCACCAAAACTACTTCGTAAATGTTCAAATGGTTGCTAAATTCGAATTCAGCTCCAAAAACTAGCCTAGAAACATGTAAAACTCGAAAAAGTGAACCGAGGTCACCCGAGGTCACCAAAGGTCAATGACCTGACCTGACCTTCAGGTGACCTTGACACCCACCCTAATGCATGGGAGCAACATCAAATCACATGTTTGAACGTTTGAAACCACGAAAAGCTTGCAAACGCGCGGCTAATGCGAGCCGACATGCGCCGAACCGCGATTTCGGCCAAACATGGTCACAGAAAAGAGGTCACAGGTCAAAGGTCATTGGGGTCAGGGCAGGGGCGGCGCCACGGGTTTTCGATAGGGGGGGACGGGGACGGGGGCTTCCCTGACCGAAAATCCTAAAAGTAGATACTGATCGTGTATGCAAAAAAAAAAAAAACGAGGCACGTAACGCCACGAAACTTCGCAAAGCCCAAAACACATCGAATGGTGCATCCCGTTTCCAAACTTATCCTAGGACACCTAAGATCGATCACCTTTTCAAGCATCCTTGCCTCTAAATCAAAATTTGCAGTCTTGCCAACTCAAAGCTGGTTTCCTACAAGCTGCGTACCTATTGCTTAGGTATGAGTAGCAGTGCCAACTATTCTTACGTTTCGTACTTTCAAATTTTCGACCTTGCGTCTGGTCAGCATCATCGCTTCACCATCATATATGTAGTCATGGAGGATTGAGGAAAAGTGGGAATGTCTTCTGCTCTGACAAGTGCGCAAAAACTGCAATATAATTTCAGAATCATGACATCACCACCTGATCCATATGCAACGGGCAGGGTGCAGGTAATGGCTAGCCGTCAGTGGTCATGTCATCGGTGGTCACTCAAAAGGTCATGCTAGGTCATGGAAGGTCACCAGCCGTTATTTAACCCACGAGCCGCTGGGGGGGGGGCATAAAGTTGCCCCCCCTTTACGTTTTGTGAAATATCTCCGAAACCTGATGAGCTACGAACGTGAAACTTGGCATAGCTTCAAATGAATACCTAGGCAATGTTTGAGGAAAGTTTGGTGGTTGTAGCACCTAGGATGACGTCACAGTGACGTCATAAAGTTTTGTCGTTTTCCGATATGGACCGTTTCTGATGACGCTGAGCATGAAATTCGACTGTAAATGAACTAGACAGCACCTGCTGTCATCCTAAAACATCTTACTACACTTCCATCTAGTTTCTGACCAATAATCGGCCCTTTATATTCGGTCCCATATATGTGATGTATCGTGAGGAATATGAGAGTCGCAAATCTATAATTTCACTTATGACGTCACTGTGACGTCATTTCAAATGGGATCTACACCAAATTTGGACACAACCTTGGCTAGGTATTCAGGAAGATGTATGCAAAGTTTCGCTTCTCTATCTCTTCGCGTTGCGACGATATCGTCGCAGAAGTAAAGGGGGGGGCAACTTTATGCCCCCCCCCCCCAGCGGCCGGCGGGTGGCGCGGAGGCCCAGCGGCCGCCGGGTTAATCACACTTTCTGATGGATTTTACTTACCAAGAGCTTCGCGGGAAAAACGAGCGCATGCACCGTGGAAAAAAAATTGAGTGAAAGGGTCTCAGGTCCGGCGACCTCTGTAGGTGACATGCCCCAGGGTAGGATTCCAGTCCTTGTTGATTAACTTCGTCGAAATTGGCAGTAGAGCTGTGATGTCGGCACCATTGTGTTCGTCATGATCGAGCTGGCACGACCTGCATCGTTCTCATATTCACCCTCCAATCGTAACAACTACAGCAGGGATTGGCAAATGGCGGGGCACCCCCTTTGGGAGGTAATGAAGGTCTCTGGAAACCTCATCCCTCATCTCTTTAGCATTAGTGGCTCTCCTTATGGAACAGGTTTCTTGACTGGTCTGTTTCACTCCAGAATGCAAAGACTAGTCAAGGTAAAACCGAGCGCACCACAGTGAGCACAATTTCAATTTGATAAGCTGGTGCATCTCAATTTTCATGTAGAACCTTTCACGTATCACGTAGGGTTAAATGGCATAGATTTGCTGGGGTTAAATGGCATAGATTTCAAATGGTTCCTGTGGTAGAACTGCCATGCTTGAATTTGACTAATTAGGAATGGAAAATATCCATATAGTAACGGAAATCTATGGAATTTCAGTAAACTTGGTTTTGTCGGCAATGGGGTCTGGCAGTGGGGTGGGGAGGTAATTACCCTGCCTGGCGCCCCAAAAAGGGGGGGGGGCACGATCCCCGAGGCCCTGCCGATCACCTTCTAACTACAGGCATCACAGCTCCACACCTTTTGCAGATGGCCAGGACCCCCTGCGATACATCCCAACAGCAATCTTTATTCAGAACCTGCCTTGATTAACCAACGATGCATTAAATGCGACGGATAACTCTACAATGCATTATTATCAACTATTGAACGGGCCTCGCCGATAGGGGGGTACTGTACCCCCCTAACTTTCGATAGCGGGGGACCTGTCCCCCCCGTCCCCCCCGGTGGCGCCGCCCATGGGTCAGGGTCATGAAATTTTCAGGGTAGGTGTAAAATTGATCAATGCGAAGGTACTGAAAGTTTCGTCGCGATCGGCCGCTTTTTACGCGAGTTATTCGCGAAAAACCTTAGGGGGGGTTGCATCAACCCCCCCCTGTGCCGGCGAGGGTTAAGTTTGGCCGCAAGTTGAATTGTCTGGTGCGAACCGGCATGTGCTGGTGATCTATTTTCATCTTTCTGTCCGAGGAAGTATAGAAATACTTCTCAAAATACGATGCTTTAAATTTCAATCGTAGTTTTGGGTGGTCGTAAAATCACCTGCTTGCATGCTGAATATATTGATTTTATCAGGTTGAAGAATCCAGTGACGCAAACTTTGACCTAGAAGGTATGGACTATAGATAGCTATGTTCTAGGACAGCGCGGCTAATAACGATGATTTATTGCTCACTCTTCAGTCCGGCACGCAAAAGCGTATTTGCACAGGATACGCACTCCTTGCAGCTGAAGACCAGCTTTCAACCGAAAACTTGATTTTGTTGAGCTGTTGCCTATATTCGAAATGTAGGCAAATGCATTGGGATATCCATACGGGTGGTATCGGACGCTGAAGACCAAGCGAGGGGATTCTCTCTAAAAGTTTCTCAGTTCGTATTTTCCTCACTTTTATGAATGTGGCTTCGTACCTACTAAAAAAAGGCGTCCACGCTATTTGACGTGTATTCTGTGTTCCGACAGTCCCTATGTCTGCCTCATGCATTATCTGACCGTTCATCTCTGTCTCTGCCACAGACGGCTGGGTCTGGACCTGGTGCCCCGCATGGACGGCTGTATGGTGGACCCCGAGACCATCTCCGTCGTCGACCTCCATCGCGTGGTGAGTGCGACACCACCAGTCGCACAAACTGGCGCTGTAGACAAACGGAACAAAGTGAAACAGACAACGTATATGTATCTAGCAGCTCATCATGCAATACCTATGCAGTATTGGTTTACCTTTCGTAGCAATTAACGAATGAACGTATATTTTGAACGTATATTTTGCTTAATGTTTTGTATTGCCGAGTGCATTTATCCAAAGAATAGGACAAACATTCGTAATCAAAAGTATAGGAATTCAATATTCACTATCCAGTGATAAGCGCATATTTTATTTCGCCCGATTTTAACGCCTCTAACCTCTTATGGTATTCCAGCATTCGCAAAGTCTGGAAACGTCACAAGGGATGTCGGTAAGTGGCTTTGAAACTAGCATTAATTGTTCAATGTGTTATCAGGACATAAACGTTACTGTATTTGACATTTTAACTTTTTTATATCGATATTTTTCGGTAAAAATGACTTACTTTCGATTTATTTTGCTTTCCAATTAATGTTGTACCTATTCCGTAACCGCATTAGTCACATTCCATCACTCCGAGTCACATTGAAAAGAAGCCTTTGTAATTAACCCCTGCGCTTATTTTCTTTCAGATACGGGGCACGCTCCGTAAGAAGAAGCCAGCAGAGCCGACAGTGACCAATCACAACTTGCACCTGTCTGTGAGCGAGTTCTGTTACCCTATCGTCGAAGATGTGGAGCTCGACTTCTCCCTGTACGACGCCAAACGCGCCAGGTTTATCAGGTGAGACGCCCATGGTGGATTGGTGACTACCTATCTCAGGATCGCTGAATTACTGTCGTTTTGACAAATGATTTCGTATCAAAGCTAACTAGCTACGTGGGTTATAAATTTGAACGTTTTCTTTGTATGCTGAGTTTGCTCTACCACATAAATTAGTGTTCTGCTGTTCAGGGGTGGAGATCTGTCAAAATTTAAGGGGGAGGGGGTCCAGGCCGGGCAGATAGAGGCGGGCTGGATGCAGTACCATTGACTTACATATCAGTAATTCGTGTTCAGGGGGGTCCTGGACCCCCCCCCCGACCCCCCCAAGATCTCGACCTCTGTTGCTGTTAGGTGCTTTGAGTGTTATATAGTATAACTTTTTTATTTGTCTCGCTCTTGCTCTGACATGGTATTCTCTTCGTTTTCGACAGTGAGCGATTTGTGGTTTTGATATCGCGAGATGGCTCCAAGCCTTTCTGCAACAAGTCTGCCAACAATAACTCAGCAGTCTTTACGGTAAGTAAACAACGATACCTGTCTCATCTTTTCGATTAGGTATCATCTTCTTTCCTTCTTTCTTTCTTTCTTTCTTTCTTTCTTTCTTTCTTTCTTTCTTTCTTTCTTTCTTTCTTTCTTTCTTTCTTTCTTTCCTTCTTTTACTCACTTCTAGGCTGCCAGTTACAGTTGCAATCATCGTTTTCAAAAGCGTTAGACGTTGTAAGATGATGTTATGCAGCGCTGCTGTTAAGCAGTGTTAAACGTGCATTCGATACACCGGGAAGTGACTAATGGGTGGATATAGCGACTTCATCGCTCGACATACGAGCATCTGTCTTGGGAAACGTCTTTTGCATAAGTTCAGGTAATACGGCTGTATTTTTACACGATAGATCAGTGTATAAGAGGCTGGGTGATCACGACAAGGGCGCTGCTTTTTGAACGTGCTCTTTTTTTTACGTGACATCTGAATGTGAAAGTTTAGGCTTTTGGAGGCACAGAAACTATCCCTTTTGTAGATGCAGTTGATCTTGACGGGTTTTATTAGCACCTCTGCAGTTGCGTGTATCTAAACGACTAACACGTTCTGCGTACCTTCAATAAAACCACTGCACTCCCACTCGTACCTTACTACCTTCTCACCCCTCCCGGCGCGCGCAAGCCGCAGATATGTATCTCGGGGACGTGTCGGATGGGGAACTTGTGCTGCCACTTCGTCAAAGACACGCCGCAGCCATGCTGAGTAGCGCGGAAGGCGTCCCACTGTGCCGATGGTGTCGCGTCTCACACCGATCACACTGGGCTGGCAGCCGCACGTGCATGGCAATGACTCATGGGCTGAATACGGTAGCAGGCTGGTGTGCTACGCTTACAGGGCGCCAGACCGTCGGCGCTGAATCAAACTCGGTAATCGGAGGATGTCTCGCTAACAATTAGTCTTGTTGACGAACGTTCACATGCATGTGACCGTTCATCAAAAAGGTCGATCGTGATTGTTCAAAATTGTGCCGCCCGACATGTTTACGTCACGCAAGGAAACTGATTTATTTAATAATTAAAAGTACGTTTCCAGAAAAAAAGTTTTTTTTTTGTTGGCCCAAATCGGTTTTTATACCAAATGTTCATGAAATGCCGTTTTTCTTTCAGCTGCCTGCCTTTGCTATGTTTCCAATGGACTGTTGCCCCTTTTCCATAAGCCAGCACCTGAGCTACATCGACATACCTAAGCTTGCTTCACTATCGTCGAAGTGTCGGTCCTTTTTGTCGTTCACGAGACACCTAACCCGTTTGAACCTTTCCTTTGAACATTTTTATTTAGCTGTTAGCGTTGTCACGGTTTCGTGCAACACAGGCATTGATTGAAAAATTATTCATTATTGGTGAGCTTTCTGTCACAAGTGCCGAGTCACGAATGCATTTTCTACACGACTTTCTCAATGCAGCGCATTCAATTTGTATTTGATTGAGCGAAAATTGCATTATTTAGCAAACAGCAAGCGTCCATCTATTCATAGCAACCATGTCCCTCGCGAAAGTGCTCACGCAAATTCAGTATCTGCAACCGTTTCCCTGACATCGTTCTGCCAGGTGTGACCGTTTTCTCGCCTCCGTTCTTCTGCAGCATTGACCGTTTCCCCCCTTCCTTCAGGATCTGGGTGACGTGGACCACGCGCCGGACCTGCACCTGGTAGTGCGCGCCCTCCGACTGGGTCGCATGTTTCCGGCCGAATCCGGGCGGCGCGCGGGGCCCCAGCGCCTGCGGCGGCCGCTGGGCTGTGCAGCCGTCTGTCTGTGGGACGTTCTGGGAGGCCGGGAGGCGACTGAACGCCAGCTCACCGTGCGGCTACAGCAGGCTGAGGAGCGGGAGTTCGGGCAGCTGCACGAACTCATCATCCGACAGGCCAGCAAGCTGAGCCCGCTCTCCGGGCAGGGCAGCTACGGTCAGTGCAGCGGCGGATAGGTCAGCGGGGCTTCCAGAGGTCAAGGGCTGCTGCTGGCTGCTCTCCCTCACCATGCCGCATTGAATAAGAGCACGAATTGAGTTCGAACTTCACTTTACTCAAGCACCTAGACTTCACTGCCCGAATAAAAAATTAAATGAAGCGCATTGTCTCCCATTTTTGTCTTGCACTGAAAGTAAATATTTATGTTATCTCCCAAACGACATGGATGAATGCAATGGGCAATAAACACGGGACAATAGAATAGCTCAGTGACTGTGGAATCCACCCACGGTATGTCCGGGCTCGGATGGTTTTCTGCTTCGCCTCTGTATCTACTGACTGTGTGTCTCGTGTGCGCTATCCGCAGGTTTGTCTCTGTCGCTGCGACTCCTGAACGGCAGCCAATCGCACCTGGTGCGGGACCATCCCCTGCTGCTGAAACACGCTGCCATCGCCAGAAAACTTGGATTTCCGGACGTCATCATGCCCGGAGATGTTAGGTGAGTGTCGCCTCATAGGTATCTTATTGTTTATTTGATTGATGATGACGATTGCTTGCGTTTTAATAGCAACGTCCTATTGCACGGAACGTGTTCCGTTCGTCCACAAGCTTCACGCTACACGTTTTTCAGGGTTTCACCTCTTCAGCTATTTTGCGAGTTGAGGTGTGTAACAGCATTTCGATTTTCGTTTATTTCCTTCTGAAGCCGCTCAGACTGCCCCGAAGACGCGACAGATGGTCACTCATTAAAAATTCAGTACAGATCAGTGATTACAAGTGCCTTCGATTCCTTCGCCATGCGTTCCAGGAATCAGACCTGACCGCACTCCTGTCCCGACATTCCTCGGATTCCGATCATCCGATATCCATCTCTGAGTAGTTGTGGCCAGCCCCCCCCCCCCCCCCCAGACTACAGCTACTGTCGCTCCCGCCTTGAACACAGCGCTGCTGAGGCGGCTGTGGCGCCGGAGGGACGAGTGGCGGCGCAGCGGCGCGCCACGAGACGATATCGGCGCAGATCGCGGCGCCGCTACTGCCGCAGTATAATCGGGTCCGGGATAGGGCAGAGTTACCTGTGTATCTGTCCACGCGAACAGCCCCTCAAAGAGCTGACATGGCCTGACCTTCACGCAAGGAGCGCATGGTGCAGAGATGGCGGGCAGAAGAGAGCTGACGCTACGTCTCTCCTCATGACCACTGTGCCTCTGTGTAGGAACGGCCTGTACCTGACTCACGCCATCGTAAATCGTAATAGTCCCTCAGGAACGATATGTACCTGACGCTATGGTACTCTGACCTCAGGAACGACCTGTACCGGACGCTATGGTATTCCGACCTCAGGAACGATCTGTACCTACCTGACGGTAAACTGCTCTCCCCTCAGGAACGCCCTGTACCTGACGGTAAACTACTCTCTCTCCCCTCAGGAACGACCTGTACTCCTGACGGTAAATTACTCTCCCCTCAGGAACGACCTGTACCTGACGCTGGACCGTGCCGAGTTCGAGAGAGGCGGCAAGTCGACCGGCAAGAACATCGAGGTGGCGGTGATGGTGGTGCGCGCCGACGGACGGCTGGTGGAGGTGAGGCGGAACGAGGGGACGGACGGCTAGTGGAGGTAAGACGGACGGCACGGGACGCGGTCTGGAGAGTCGGCACGATGTCTGTGTACGACTTTCTGCGGACTAAATCCGCGATTAAAACATGTGCTCCAGGAAATCAGTCATATTATTTTTGTGTCGTTGCTAAGGCATTGTTGAGTGTTTGACGTATTATTTTTTTTGTAGTTGTAATTAGAAATAAGAATGATAATTGTTGTGCTACAGAAATTCGTGAATCGCAACAAGCTACCTCAGCCACATTTCTCAATAATCCCCGCACCATCAGTCACCGCTGTTGTCCCTACAATACCACTAACACGCTGAACTGCCGTCTCCCCAGGACTGCATTGTAAGCGCCGCCGGCCAGCCGGGTACCCAGCGGTACAGCTCGACAGTGCTGTACCACAACAACACCCCGCGCTGGGCCGACACCATCCGGCTGGCGGTGCCCATCGAGCTGTTCGGCGCCGCCCACGTGCGACTCGAGTTCAGCCACTGCTCCAGCAGTAAGTTCAGCTAAAGCTTCTCCGGTAGTAATTATTTGCTAACTTTAGCAGTTTGTCCAATGGGAAACTGCGGGTCGGCTCCAGCAGTTTTGCGTAAGGCAACTGCGGGTCAGTCCTGCAGTATCTGCATGCGTCCATGGGTAAACCCGGGTTACAATCCAGCTGCTTTATGCAAGTCCTAAGAAAATTCCGACACTAAGTCCGTTGTGGATGTCATGGAATTTGGAAAAGTTATTTTCGATGTTTGCTAGAGAAGGAGCCGGGAAAAGCTGCATACATAAATGACACTCTTCCACCGTTATCGCACATGCGCTGAAAAGCTTTGTGTATAGTGTTAGTGTATATGTTTGCGTTCTATGCAAGATGAAATATAAAACGGATTATGTTAAGTTAATTAGCAAATACCTAATGCTCTCCCTGAAACATTCCTGCAAATATTTGTGATTCCAAATAATATTGTGTTGTGCTCCGGTCCTAAATAGGCACGTATCGTTGTGGTTTTTCATTCCCAACTTTGGATGTCGTACCCGGACGGTAATAATTCATTAACCATCGAATCCTTTATCAGAAAATCGCTGAGATTCGCCGTCCAGCTAAAGTGCATATCTCTTCACCGCACTTACAATGCTTACGTCTTTATACACGCTTTAGCTGCGCTCTGCGGTTGTCCGAAAGGCGATTCGGGCCGTTTTATCCCTATCTCTCGGCTGTTATCTGGCCGTCATAGCGCAAATATGTGCGGTCTGGGGTCGCAGACAAAGGTCCCAGTCGCTTGGGCTCGGTTACACACTATCCCCATGCGTCACCCAAGATAACTTTAGCCGTCACCTATGTAAACCGCCGGTTCTGCGGTCTGGCAACACACCCCACCCCGTGTGTATACCGCGCCGTGTCTCCACTATCTGGCAGCGCTGGCTGTGACGTCAGCTCTCGCCTGGTAACACCGGTGTTCCTCACACTCACACTGCCGTCTGTGTGTCGGCCGGCCGGGTCACATCCGTTTGTTATCCCGCGCCCCGCTGGGCTATTCAGCCATACGCGCCCTGCTGGGGGGGGGGGGGCAGATTCTGCCCCCCCTGTCTAACTTCCGAACCGATGGTCGTAGAAAGACGGGGAAAACGGCAATCGAAAGCTCTCAACAAGGCGGATCTTAAGAGCCCAAATTTTTTTGCTTAAAAAGGTCAGAGGTCAGGTCAAGGTCAGGTCAAGGGTACAAAATGCAAGTTTCTACAGTATCGGCCTTGCACCGTAGTTGCCGAAGAATGGACTGAGACTGATTGCCCAAAATGTGTTCTTAGACTACCAAAACAATATTTGTTGCACATAATGTCATTCAAAGGTCAAGGTCAAGGTCAGGTCAGGTCAGGTCAGGTCACCAAAAACAAAATATAGAAAAGGGCATGTGCGACACATGTTTTATGGGTCATTTTACTCATGGAATTCAATAGGCACACTCAATAAGTGATATGGACCACCTCTGGATGAATTTCAGGTCGAGGTCAGGTCAAGGTCAGGTCAAATGAGGTCAAATTTTGAAGTTGGTTGTTAAGGCCTAAAAAGGTGTCTATCCGATGCAGTTTTTCACGGCGAATCGATTGGTGCTATTTTTGTTTTCGTACGAGGTCCCGAACTTCCAAAAAAATCATTTTTCAAAAATTTTGTGTGTCGTGACGTCATAAAATTTTGAATCACTCCCACATTTTTGAACCGATTCTTCTAAAAATTGGTATGTAGGTGCACATAGACTACTTCTTTGACATATATTCCGGTTTTTTCGATAAACTCAAAATTTTGGATTTTATAAATGTTTCCCAAAAAAGTCAGTTTTTTGGAAAAATTTTGGCCAAAATCCAAAATTTTCAAAAAACCGAGATAGCCATTTGATAGACAAAGTAGAATCACGTATAACCTTTTTTGTTACGTCTTGATTCCTTTAAAAATGAAGATGTTAGCGGCGTTTGAAATTTTGCCGTTTTTGAGGCGAAAATGGCGAACATGACGTCACTAAAACGTCAATTTCTCAAAAATTTTCCGACGGATTTCGCTCAAATTTTCAGGGAACGTGTCAAATTGATGTATGATAAGGTACTGAAAGTTTGACGTCGCTGGCGTAACGCGTTTAGAAGTTATTGGCGAAAAACGGTAGGGGGGGCAGATTCTGCCCCCCCCCCAGCGGGGCGCGGGTTATCGTTTCTGGAGTTTGTTTCCGTAACCTTGACTAGGCGTCTCTCTCACGCGTACCGGCGGGTCGCGCCCGTCTGAACAGACGTCTGAACCCGCCTTTAGCACCGGAAATGGACACCGATCTCGCGTGGATGGCAGATGGTGGCATTCACTTCAGACTTGGAATTCAGGGGCTGCTCTCAGCCCCACTGGGCCGGTCTATAACATCCGCCGTCATTTCCGATTTATTACGCTATACATTTGTGCTTTGAATTGGGTATAGTTTGGTACCTCACTCAATATGACGTCTTTCGCTGACCGTTGTAATGGCTTGACTGTTTACCTGATATTCCCTTTAGGTATAAACCCGCTTATAAATACATTCACATTACACTGAGCTTCTCTGTCAATGTCCCCCATCTCAGCCTTCGCGAGCCATCTGACTATCGTTGACATATGTGCAGTCTACCCAATGCATCATAGTTCATACATTGCGCTCATTGCATTCATCCGTCTCCGTGACTGCACCGCACCAGTCCGCACGTGCGCCCGCCGGGGCACGGAGCGTTCGCCGCCGCCGGCTGGCACGCAGCCCACCGCCGCCGCCGGCGGTCAGAGCTCCCCGACGCGTCATCGCAGCTCTTTTGCAACGGGGCGTGTTGACCGCCGTCGAGGCGACGTGGGCTGTGTACGGTCGGTGCTGGCGGTAAGCGGTAAAGACGGCGACAAGCGATGGTGATGATGTGTGTAATGGGACCGGACGGGTGATGATGGGAGAGGCTGTCGAAACTTGGTCGGGTCTGTCAGCGGAAACGAGTGCCCGACGCGACGCAGAAGTGTGAAAGGGAGGAGAGGGGATGGGAAGGGTCGAGCTGTGAACTGAAGGTTGAATGATAGGGCGGGGAGATAGGCGCGATAGCTGGGTTAGCCAGCTATTGGGCCTAACGTATTCAATATTGAATCTGTTTGGTTGACCTCAGTAAAATAAGTGTACGCGTTTTAGATGACCTGCTGTGATCTGTCTGTGACCTTTTGTAACTTGCTGTGGCCCTCCTTTGACCTGATTGACCTTCATGTGACCTGCAATGACCCGCCTCCGACCTACCTGCTTCCTTTCATGACCTCTCCATGACCTGATGTCACATGACCGTGACCTGTTGTGCCCCGTTCTCAACCCTTCCAGGACCCGCTCGTCCCCATAGTGACCTCCATGTGATCTTCTGACCTCTATGACCTCCCTGTGACCTGTTGTGACCTTTCGCAGCCAAGGAGCGCGCTGAGCAGAAGCTGTTTGCGTTCGCGTTCGCTCGGCTGATGGACGACGACGGGGCGACGATCGGCGACGGACTGCGTCAGCTCTGTGTCTATAAATGTGACGACAGGAACAAACTGCTGGTGGGTTGTCGTACAGGGACAGAGGATGACGACGGATGACAATAACACTAACTACTGGTGTGTGTGTGTGGGGGGGGGGGGGCGTTCGTCCAGTGTTTGATAGATGATTGGAGAGACATGGGCATTGGGCACACACTGCTGGTAACGGCCGGCAGATCAAATACAGTTTGCTATGAACTGCTGGCGTTGGTCGATTGGACCTGTTTGCTTTAAGTTCTTTCTTAGACCATTTCTTGATGTCGCTGAATTATGTTTGATGTCTGGTTGGCTGTCTTGCCCCTTTCCGTCCCGTTTCGACCTGTCTCGTCCCAGCTCACCCTTCCCGTCCCGCCCCGTCCTTTTCTGTCCTTTCCCGTCCCTTCCTGTCCCGCGCCGTCCTTTCCTGTCCTTTCCGTCCCTTCCCGTCTCACCCCGTCCTTTTCCGTCCAATTCCGTCCCACTCGGATCGCGTACAGTCTCGTATGGCTCTTGTCCCGACCTGTTCACATGGTCAAGTAAGTTCCATCTCACCCGCGGCATACCAATGTCCCTCTGTGACCGACCGTGCCGCGGTATGTCCGTCTCCCGCGTCCTGTGTCAATACCGTCCACTTACCGGCCGCCGAGCGTGCATAAATGACCGCTCACACTGGGCGGAGCAGCTCTCCTGCGTCTGAAAATGACAGGCGACGTGTTCGTGTGGGTAGTTCAGACGTGCTTGGAACACTGCTGGTGGTGATGACGCTATTTTGTGCGTGTGTGCTATGGGAGGACGGCTCTTTCTTGAGGGTCATGACAGCGGAAGCTAATGAGTTTCAAAGAAACATTGATCGTTGTGCATGATATAATTCCGGCCGTGTAAATCGTCGAGCTAACTTGTGAAAATGCGTGCCTGATCTGCTTCTGTTGCCGATATATCCGATTAAGCATGTTCAGTCTCTAGTCGTAAATGTTATAAATATTGTGCTCTGACCGACAGAACCCGGCGTCGTACCTGAACCTGGCGTGGCACTCGGGTCAGGCGGAAGCGATGGTCGGTGGGAACCACCACTTCAATCGGTCGGCACGCGAATCTGTCTGGGTCCAGACTCAGCTCTGCTCCACCAAACTCACACAGAACGGTGAGTCGACGACGATCAGTGCGAAGTTAGGTAAACTTTTACAAATCTTAGTGACAGCGTATATAGCAAACAGTAAGCTACGCTGAGTCGAGCGTAGCAGTTGGTTCATGCGGACCAGTCATCTACTGCTATTTATGTTTCAAACGGCATGCGAAGAATGCATACCGCTAGGTGCTACTCACCGTCAAGCGAAATGGAGTTTATGCACCTTCAAAGATTAGGTATATGATTGGAGGTAGAGCTGGAGGCATGTGTAGTTGCACGTAACGCATTCATGAACCTTCGTCTTGGTTTTGCAGTGCCTATCTGCGTCGGATTTATTCACAGTTAACAGTGTATTATTCGTGTGATACCGGTCCTCCCTTTACCCCAACCGTCCCTTACCACCACCCCCAGGCGACCTGCTGTCGCTGCTGAAGTGGCGGCAGCACCCGGAACGGATCGCCGACACGCTCAGCCGCGTCATGAAGCTGAAGGGAGAGGAGGTGATGAAGTTCTTGCAGGACGTGCTGGATGCACTGTTCGCCATGTTCTCCAACGACGACGGCACGGCCACCCAGCACTCGGGACTGGTCTTTCAGGCCCTGGTGAGTTCTGGCAACGGGCATGACAGCTAGAGTTGAGCGAGGCAGGGAAGTTGATGAAAATGCCGTCGATAAACTAGCAAAGCTAGTCTCCCGCATAAAAGTCTGCGCTGAATCTTTTTTGTGATGCCATGGTCGGTTTGTTGAAATAACTCACTTGAAGTGGTAGCATAAGTTTGCCAGAACCTGTTTGCTAACTTGAAAGTTTATCATCAGGACAATCAAGGTGATGTTAGGTGAGCGAAACAAATAGTCACGTTTATGTATGACATATTGAACATGACATATCTACGAGAGCTATATCTAGGGAGGGCGGATGGTTTGTTCATTGATCAAAAGAGGCGATTATCGGTCTGGCAGGGAAGACAGTAGGCAAGCGATAAATTTGCCATCAAACAGACGATGACGAAATGGTTGACACGATGCTACGATATCTCTCCTCAGGTCAGCATATTCAGTCACCTGCAGGACAACAGGTTCGAGCACTTCCGACCCGTGCTGGAGGCTTACGTCAGTGGCCACTTCGCCGCCGCCCTGGTCTACAAGTAAGTACCTACCCATCGACATACCCAGGGCTGGAATAAGAAGCGGCCACTTCCAAAATCGCTTTACACTATTTATTGCTTGAGAACGCTGTCTTTGAGCTGGATCGGCTTCTGGTGACGGAGCACAGTCGTAGGGTCGGTGTGCTGAGCTGCTGGTCTTACGTGTCGGGGTTGCGGGGGTCTTATGCATCAGGCCGCGTGTGCACTGTGCAGGCTTGCTATGTTTCGGGTCTGGTGGGCGTGAATGTGAGTGATGGTCTGGACTCTGGTGTATCAGTGGTCTGGTGGATGTCTGGAGGGTCGGGTCTGATGATCCGGCGTTTCAGAGATGTGGTGAGCAAATGATCTGACGGGGCTAGGTTTGGGGGACCTTCAGTTCTGATGACCTTGCCCGGTGTTTCAGGGGCCTGGTGAGCTGCGTGCGCCACTACGCCGAGCAGGTGTCGGTGGCCGAGCGCCAGGAGCCGCTGGCGCGCTGTTTTCGCGCGCTCGAGCTCGTCTTCCAGTTCGTGGTCCGCTCGCGCCAGCTGCTGGCGCGTCAGAGCGGCGGCGGGTCCGACGACACGTTCAGGGTCGACCTGGCTGAGCTGTTCAACGTGTTCAACAGGACATTGTCCAGCGCGGGGCCCGATGCTGCCGTCAGCACTCAGGTAAGGTGGCTGACAGTATGCAGGAGAAGGCAGCCAGCAGCACGCAGGTGGGGGCGAATAAATAGAAAGGGACTGAAGGCATAGCACAGGTAGGGCAGCTGATAGCACTGAGGCCAGGCTGGTTGCAGAGCTTTTGTGAAAGGTAGCACATCTACATCAGTCGCATTGCCCCTCACTTTTACATGGCTACCTCATGTTCTTGTAATGCTTTTTGTGTTCTGCAATTAGCTGGTGTCAGACCAATTGTCTGAAAACTCGTGCGCTCCTCTGCCGTAGGCACTAGGCACTGGTAACACTCTGATCTATCGCAGGTGGCGCTGCTGTCGTCTGTACCGGCCGTCTGCGACCGTCTGTCCGCGGTGGTGCCGGCCGCCGACCTTGCGCGCCGGCTCTCCCTCATGTTCGAGGCCCTGCCGCGCGACCCCCAGACGTGCGTCACGCAGGCCAAGCTGAAGGCCATGCAGGCCACGGTAGGATCGCAGCTGTTTCAGGACAGAGGTGAGGGTCAGGGTCAACGACATGGGTCATATTAAAGGTCACCGGACAGCATGGGGTCAGCGTTGGGGGTCAACAGCAGGGGTCAGAATTAGAAGTCAACAC
This sequence comes from Amphibalanus amphitrite, assembly GCF_019059575.1. Lineage (NCBI taxonomy): Eukaryota > Metazoa > Arthropoda > Thecostraca > Balanomorpha > Balanidae > Amphibalanus > Amphibalanus amphitrite. The sequence continues at coordinate 27,969 of NW_024883378.1, forward strand.
TCAGGGATCGGTCTAATTGTGAGTTTATATTGGTTTGGAGAGCAGGCTGAATTGCAGCGTCTGTCGAGCTGGCTAGGCTTCATAGGAGACCCATCCTTATGCAAGCTGCTCACCAGGAGCCTTTTATCAGCACAATGTCTCTTCAAAAACGCTATTGTTGCTTGGACAAATATCGAATTCCTATCGCCATTAGAAAGTTTAACTGAGCTGCTCCGCTTCCTCCGCTTCAGAGTGCCGCCGCCAGCTGCTACAGACGATGTGTAAGCACCTGCAGTACCACATCGGGCACCGCCAGGAGGTTCGACTCAGTACCGACCTACTCGGGGACCTGCTCACCATCGTCCAGCAGCTCAAGGTGACGAGAACTCCGGCGAACTTATGCACATGTAAACTGTCTGAAGTTGATGGCGCTTTGCCCATCAAACATCATGTAAATGGAGCGGAGGGCAATATGAAGAAATAGTTAGACGAGTCTGGAGACGAGTCCCGAGAGTAGACTCTCCCTGTAGGTCCTATAACGGGTCTGTGACGATTCTGTGCTGTTGCTGCTTTCCCCCAGTGTGACGGTGACGGCGACACGGGCCGGGAGGTGGAGATCCTCTCTCTGTACCTCGCCGACACGCTGGTGCGAGCCGTCCTCTCCCTCGAGTCGACCCCCCTGCGGACTGGCGGCGGGCAGTGCGGCCGGCTGGTGGCTGCCCTGGCCACCCTGCTGCGACTGATGGCGCCGGCCCACTACTGCCATCTGTGGGCCGAAATGGCGGACGACGAGCAGCTCTGTCAGTTTCTGCTGCGACTGATGGCACTCTTCAGGGAGCTCATCACCGAACAGGTGAGAATTTGCTGGGCTGTGCGACCAGATCATCGGTCCGGGTTCTAGTTATTTTGGAAGTGTCACTTGGCCCGCGCCTGGGTAGGGAGTATGTTCATGACCTTTCACCTTTGGGTTAGGTGCAGCATAAGTAATTGTATTGCTGGGTCAATTTTACTCGGTATATGGTGTATTGTGATCGTAATACATAATGATATGAAAGTAAAAAGGCATAAACTCGCACCAGTAATTGCTCTTTGCTGATCTCCTGTGACCTTCTCTGCCACCAAGACCTGATCATGTTGCCATTCTAGCAGTTTTGTGGCAGTGCCAGCGCTCCGCGCCGCCCCTCAGTCTGAGGACCGACCCTCTATCCCCTCAGATCTACCCCCATGGCTGATGCGTGCCGTCCCTCAGCTCTACCGTCCTGTAGCTCAGCCTGACTGCCTATTTTCCCTCAGATGTACCCCCGCGACTGGTGCGTGTTGAAGATGACCGTCAACAAGGTGATCCTGAACACGCTGAAGGAGCTCTCTACTCCTCTCAGAGCCCGCTTCCTTCAGGGAGACAGCTTCAACCAACTGGTACGGCACCGCGAGTAGCTTCGGGGAGCTGAGTTGGACGTGTTTTGGTGTATGACGACTTCAATGTTTGCTGTTGGAAGCCATATGTCCGTGAAGTTAGCGTCAGCAACAGCAACGAATACAGCGTCGGATTCAGAATTGCTTCAAAAAGTGCCATCAGGTCAATTGGGGGACGGGGAACACGAATATGACATTTATTTTGCCCTAGCTCCCTTCCTTCATCCCTTAATCGTCCCTTAAAGGACGGGGCGCGTCAAAAGTGCCCCAAGGCTTCGTCTGATCGCCAAAATAATGGTCGCAATCGATTCCTCGGGTCAATATCTAACCTCAGTCGAAGGTTCCAGACCTGTGGCTCCTATCCCTCATCCCTTAATCGTCCCTTAAAGGACGGGGCGCGTCAAAAGTGCCCCAAGGCTTCGTCTGATCGCCAAAATAATGGTCGCAATCGATTCCTCGGGTCAATATCTAACCTCAGTCGAAGGTTCCAGACCTGTGGCTCCTATCCCTCATCCCTTAATCGTCCCTTAAAGGACGGGGCGCGTCAAAAGTGCCCCAAGGCTTCGTCTGATCGCCAAAATAATGGTCGCAATCGATTCCTCGGGTCAATATCTAACCTCAGTCGAAGGTTCCAGACCTGTGGCTCCTATCCCTCATCCCTTAATCGTCCCTTAAAGGACGGGGCGCGTCAAAAGTGCCCCAAGGCTTCGTCTGATCGCCAAAATAATGGTCGCAATCGATTCCTCGGGTCAATATCTAACCTCAGTCGAAGGTTCCAGACCTGTGGCTCCTATCCCTCATCCCTTAATCGTCCCTTAAAGGACGGGGCGCGTCAAAAGTGCCCCAAGGCTTCGTCTGATCGCCAAAATAATGGTCGCAATCGATTCCTCGGGTCAATATCTAACCTCAGTCGAAGGTTCCAGACCTGTGGCTCCTATCCCTCATCCCTTAATCGTCCCTTAAAGGACGGGGCGCGTCAAAAGTGCCCCAAGGCTTCGTCTGATCGCCAAAATAATGGTCGCAATCGATTCCTCGGGTCAATATCTAACCTCAGTCGAAGGTTTCAGACCTGTGGCTCCTATCCCTCATCCCTTAATCGTCCCTTAAAGGACGGGGCGCGTCAAAAGTGCCCCAAGGCTTCGTCTGATCGCCAAAATAATGGTCGCAATCGATTCCTCGGGTCAATATCTAACCTCAGTCGAAGGTTGCAGACCTGTGGCTCCTATCCCTCATCCCTTAATCGTCCCTTAAAGGACGGGGCGCGTCAAAAGGCCCCAAGGCTTCGTCTGATCGCCAAAATAATGGTCGCAATCGATTCCTCGGGTCAATATCTAACCTCAGTCGAAGGTTCCAGACCTGTGGCTCCTATCCCTCATCCCTTAATCGTCCCTTAAAGGACGGGGCGCGTCAAAAGTGCCCCAAGGCTTCGTCTGATCGCCAAAATAATGGTCGCAATCGATTCCTCGGGTCAATATCTAACCTCAGTCGAAGGTTCCAGACCTGTGGCTCCTATCCCTCATCCCTTAATCGTCCCTTAAAGGACGGGGCGCGTCAAAAAAGCCCCAAGGCTTCGTCTGATCGCCAAAATAATGGTCGCAATCGATTCTTCGGGTCAATATCTAACCTCAGTCGAAGGTTCCAGACCTGTGGCTCCTATCCCTCATCCCTTAATCGTCCCTTAAAGGACGGGGCGCGACAAAAAGCCCCAAGGCTTCGTCTGATCGCCAAAATAATGGTCGCAATCGATTCCTCGGGTCAATATCTAACCTCAGTCGAAGGTTTCAGACCTGTGGCTCCTATCCCTCATCCCTTAATCGTCCCTTAAAGGACGGGGCGCGTCAAAAGTGCCCCAAGGCTTCGTCTGATCGCCAAAATAATGGTCGCAATCGATTCTTCGGGTCAATATCTAACCTCAGTCGAAGGTTCCAGACCTGTGGCTCCTATCCCTCATCCCTTAATCGTCCCTTAAAGGACGGGGCGCGTCAAAAGTGCCCCAAGGCTTCGTCTGATCGCCAAAATAATGGTCGCAATCGATTCCTCGGGTCAATATCTAACCTCAGTCGAAGGTTCCAGACCTGTGGCTCCTATCCCTCATCCCTTAATCGTCCCTTAAAGGACGGGGCGCGTCAAAAGTGCCCCAAGGCTTCGTCTGATCGCCAAAATAATGGTCGCAATCGATTCCTCGGGTCAATATCTAACCTCAGTCGAAGGTTCCAGACCTGTGGCTCCTATCCCTCATCCCTTAATCGTCCCTTAAAGGACGGGGCGCGTCAAAAGTGCCCCAAGGCTTCGTCTGATCGCCAAAATAATGGTCGCAATCGATTCCTCGGGTCAATATCTAACCTCAGTCGAAGGTTCCAGACCTGTGGCTCCTATCCCTCATCCCTTAATCGTCCCTTAAAGGACGGGGCGCGTCAAAAGTGCCCCAAGGCTTCGTCTGATCGCCAAAATAATGGTCGCAATCGATTCCTCGGGTCAATATCTAACCTCAGTCGAAGGTTCCAGACCTGTGGCTCCTATCCCTCATCCCTTAATCGTCCCTTAAAGGACGGGGCGCGTCAAAAGTGCCCCAAGGCTTCGTCTGATCGCCAAAATAATGGTCGCAATCGATTCCTCGGGTCAATATCTAACCTCAGTCGAAGGTTCCAGACCTGTGGCTCCTATCCCTCATCCCTTAATCGTCCCTTAAAGGACGGGGCGCGTCAAAAGTGCCCCAAGGCTTCGTCTGATCGCCAAAATAATGGTCGCAATCGATTCCTCGGGTCAATATCTAACCTCAGTCGAAGGTTCCAGACCTGTGGCTCCTATCCCTCATCCCTTAATCGTCCCTTAAAGGACGGGGCGCGTCAAAAGTGCCCCAAGGCTTCGTCTGATCGCCAAAATAATGGTCGCAATCGATTCCTCGGGTCAATATCTAACCTCAGTTGAAGGTTCCAGACCTGTGGCTCCTATCCCTCATCCCTTAATCGTCCCTTAAAGATCGGGGCGCGTCAAAAGTGCCCCAAGGCTTCGTCTGATCGCCAAAATAATGGTCGCAATCGATTCCTCGGGTCAATTTCTAACCTCAGTCGAAGGTTTCAGACCTGTGGCCCCTATCCCTCATCCCTTAATCGTCCCTTAAAGGACGGGGCGCGTCAAAAGTGCCCCAAGGCTTCGTCTGATCGCCAAAATAATGGTCGCAATCGATTCCTCGGGTCAATATCTAACCTCAGTCGAAGGTTCCAGACCTGTGGCTCCTATCCCTCGTCCCTTAATCGTCCCTTAAAGGACGGGACGCGTCAAAAGTGCCTCAAGGGTTCGTCTGATCGCCAAAATAAGGGCCGCAATCGATTCCATCGATTAAGGGACGATTAAGGGATGAGGGATAGGAGCCACAGGTCTGGAACCTTCGAGTGAGGTTAGATATTGACCCGAGGAATCGATTGCGACCCTTATTTTGGCGATCAGAGGAAGCCTTGGGGCACTTTTGACGCGCCCCGTCCTTTAAGGGACGATTAAGGGATGAGGGATAGGGGCCACAGGTCTGAAACCTTCGACTGAGGTTAGAAATTGACCCGAGGAATCGATTGCGACCATTATTTTGGCGATCAGACGAAGCCTTGGGGCACTTTTGACGCGCCCCGATCTTTAAGGGACGATTAAGGGATGAGGGATAGGAGCCACAGGTCTGGAACCTTCAACTGAGGTTAGATATTGACCCGAGGAATCGATTGCGACCATTATTTTGGCGATCAGACGAAGCCTTGGGGCACTTTTGACGCGCCCCGTCCTTTAAGGGACGATTAAGGGATGAGGGATAGGAGCCACAGGTCTGGAACCTTCAACTGAGGTTAGATATTGACCCGAGGAATCGATTGCGACCATTATTTTGGCGATCAGACGAAGCCTTGGGGCACTTTTGACGCGCCCCGTCCTTTAAGGGACGATTAAGGGATGAGGGATAGGAGCCACAGGTCTGGAACCTTCGACTGAGGTTAGATATTGACCCGAGGAATCGATTGCGATCATTATTTTGGCGATCAGACGAAGCCTTGGGGCACTTTTGACGCGCCCCGTCCTTTAAGGGACGATTAAGGGATGAGGGATAGGAGCCACAGGTCTGGAACCTTCGACTGAGGTTAGATATTGACCCGAGGAATCGATTGCGACAATTATTTTGGCGATCAGACGAAGCCTTGGGGCACTTTTGACGCGCCCCGTCCTTAAAGGGACGATTAAGGGATGAGGGATAGGAGCCACAGGTCTGGAACCTTCGACTGAGGTTAGATATTGACCCGAGGAATCGATTGCGACCATTATTTTGGCGATCAGACGAAGCCTTGGGGCACTTTTGACGCGCCCCGTCCTTTAAGGGACGATTAAGGGATGAGGGATAGGAGCCACAGGTCTGGAACCTTCGATTGAGGTTAGATATTGACCCGAGGAATCGATTGCGACCATTATTTTGGCGATCAGACGAAGCCTTGGGGCACTTTTGACGCGCCCCGTCCTTTAAGGGACGATTAAGGGATGAGGGATAGGAGCCACAGGTCTGGAACCTTCGACTGAGGTTAAATATTGACCCGAGGAATCGATTGCGACCATTATTTTGGCGATCAGACGAAGCCTTGGGGCACTTTTGACGCGACCCGTCCTTTAAGGGACGATTAAGGGATGAGGGATAGGAGCCACAGGTCTGGAACCTTCGACTGAGGTTAGATATTGACCCGAGGAATCGATTGCGACCATTATTTTGGCGATCAGACGAAGCCTTGGGGCACTTTTGACGCGCCCCGTCCTTTAAGGGACGATTAAGGGATGAGGGATAGGAGCCACAGGTCTGGAACCTTCGACTGAGGTTAGATATTGACCCGAGGAATCGATTGCGACCATTATTTTGGCGATCAGACGAAGCCTTGGGGCACTTTTGACGCGCCCCCTCCTTTAAGGGACGATTAAGGGATGAGGGATAGGAGCCACAGGTCTGGAACCTTCGACTGAGGTTAGATATTGACCCGAGGAATCGATTGCGACCATTATTTTGGCGATCAGACGAAGCCTTGGGGCACTTTTGACGCGCCCCGTCCTTTAAGGGACGATTAAGGGATGAGGGATAGGAGCCACAGGTCTGGAACCTTCAACTGAGGTTAGATATTGACCCGAGGAATCGATTGCGACCATTATTTTGGCGATCAGACGAAGCCTTGGGGCACTTTTGACGCGCCCCGTCCTTTAAGGGACGATTAAGGGATGAGGGATAGGAGCCACAGGTCTGGAACCTTCGGCTGAAGTTAGATATTGACCCGAGGAATCGATTGCGACCATTATTTGGGCGATCAGACGAAGCCTTGGGGCACTTTTGACGCGCCCCGTCCTTTAAGGGACGATTAAGGGATGAGGGATAGGAGCCACAGGTCTGGAACCTTCGACTGAGGTTAGATATTGACCCGAAGGAATCGATTGCGACCATTATTTTGGCGATCAGACGAAGCCTTGGGGCACTTTTGACGCGCCCCGTCCTTTAAGGGACGATTAAGGGATGAGGGATAGGAGCCACAGGTCTGGAACCTTCGACTGAGGTTAGATATTGACCCGAGGAATCGATTGCGACCATTATTTTGGCGATCAGACGAAGCCTTGGGGCACTTTTGACGCGCCCCGTCCTTTAAGGGACGATTAAGGGATGAGGGATAGGAGCCACAGGTCTGGAACCTTCGACTGAGGTTAGATATTGACCCGAGGAATCGATTGCGACCATTATTTTGGCGATCAGACGAAGCCTTGGGGCACTTTTGACGCGCCCCGTCCTTTAAGGGACGATTAAGGGATGAGGGATAGGAGCCACAGGTCTGGAACCTTCGACTGAGGTTAGATATTGACCCGAAGAATCGATTGCGACCATTATTTTGGCGATCAGACGAAGCCTTGGGGCACTTTTGACGCGCCCCGTCCTTTAAGGGACGATTAAGGGATGAGGGATAGGAGCCACAGGTCTGGAACCTTCGACTGAGGTTAGATATTGACCCGAGGAATCGATTGCGACCATTATTTTGGCGATCAGACGAAGCCTTGGGGCACTTTTGACGCGCCCCGTCCTTTAAGGGACGATTAAGGGATGAGGGATAGGAGCCACAGGTCTGGAACCTTCGACTGAGGTTAGATATTGACCCGAGGAATCGATTGCGACCATTATTTTGGCGATCAGACGAAGCCTTGGGGCACTTTTGACGCGCCCCGTCCTTTAAGGGACGATTAAGGGATGAGGGATAGGAGCCACAGGTCTGGAACCTTCGACTGAGGTTAAATATTGACCCGAGGAATCGATTGCGACCATTATTTTGGCGATCAGACGAAGCCTTGGGGCACTTTTGACGCGCCCCGTCCTTTAAGGGACGATTAAGGGATGAGGGATAGGAGCCACAGGTCTGGAACCTTCGACTGAGGTTAGATATTGACCCGAGGAATCGATTGCGACCATTATTTTGGCGATCAGACGAAGCCTTGGGGCACTTTTGACGCGCCCCGTCCTTTAAGGGACGATTAAGGGATGAGGGATAGGAGCCACAGGTCTGGAACCTTCGACTGAGGTTAGATATTGACCCGAGGAATCGATTGCGACCATTATTTTGGCGATCAGACGAAGCCTTGGGGCACTTTTGACGCGCCCCCGTCCTTTAAGGGACGATTAAGGGATGAGGGATAGGAGCCACAGGTCTGGAACCTTCGACTGAGGTTAGATATTGACCCGAGGAATCGATTGCGACCATTATTTTGGCGATCAGACGAAGCCTTGGGGCACTTTTGACGCGCCTCGTCCTTTAAGGGACGATTAAGGGATGAGGGATAGGAGCCACAGGTCTGGAACCTTCAACTGAAGTTAGATATTGACCCGAGGAATCGATTGCGACCATTATTTTGGCGATCAGACGAAGCCTTGGGGCACTTTTGACGCGCCCCGTCCTTTAAGGGACGATTAAGGGATGAGGGATAGGAGCCACAGGTCTGGAACCTTCGGCTGAAGGTTAGATATTGACCCGAGGAATCGATTGCGACCATTATTTGGGCGATCAGACGAAGCCTTGGGGCACTATTGACGCGCCCCGTCCTTTAAGGGACGATTAAGGGATGAGGGATAGGAGCCACAGGTCTGGAACCTTCGACTGAGGTTAGATATTGACCCGAGGAATCGATTGCGACCATTATTTTGGCGATCAGACGAAGCCTTGGGGCACTTTTGACGCGCCCCGTCCTTTAAGGGACGATTAAGGGATGAGGGATAGGAGCCACAGGTCTGGAACCTTCGACTGAGGTTAGATATTGACCCGAGGAATCGATTGCGACCATTATTTTGGCGATCAGACGAAGCCTTGGGGCACTTTTGACGCGCCCCGTCCTTTAAGGGACGATTAAGGGATGAGGGATAGGAGCCACAGGTCTGGAACCTTCGACTGAGGTTAGATATTGACCCGAGGAATCGATTGCGACCATTATTTTGGCGATCAGACGAAGCCTTGGGGCACTTTTGACGCGCCCCGTCCTTTAAGGGACGATTAAGGGATGAGGGATAGGAGCCACAGGTCTGGAACCTTCGACTGAGGTTAGATATTGACCCGAAGAATCGATTGCGACCATTATTTTGGCGATCAGACGAAGCCTTGGGGCACTTTTGACGCGCCCCGTCCTTTAAGGGACGATTAAGGGATGAGGGATAGGAGCCACAGGTCTGGAACCTTCGACTGAGGTTAGATATTGACCCGAGGAATCGATTGCGACCATTATTTTGGCGATCAGACGAAGCCTTGGGGCACTTTTGACGCGCCCCGTCCTTTAAGGGACGATTAAGGGATGAGGGATAGGAGCCACAGGTCTGGAACCTTCGACTGAGGTTAGATATTGACCCGAGGAATCGATTGCGACCATTATTTTGGCGATCAGACGAAGCCTTGGGGCACTTTTGACGCGCCCCGTCCTTTAAGGGACGATTAAGGGATGAAGGAAGGGAGCTATGGCAAAATAAATGTCATATTCGTGTTCCCTGTCCCCCAATTGACCTGATCGCACTTTTTGAAGCGATTCTGAATCCGACGCTGTATTCGTTGCTGTTGCTGACGCTAACTTCACGGACATGGAAGCCATACACATTTTTTTTATACATTTTGTAATAGGTATTTGCATAACGATGTCATCAATAATGCACAAAAGGGTTAAACATACTCCTAATTCCTTTAGCGTAAACATATTACCGTTGACTCAAGTTCAGAAAGCTGTCCATAGATGGCGTTAGTGCAAGCGCCTGAATGTAGACTGTACCGCTCAACGCGCTGCACTGCAGTCTTCTATAGGTGGCGCCAGCTGTATACTCGATAGGGGCAACCAGAAGGAGACTTGTTCGGTGTATTTTAATTAAATGGCTTTTGCTATACCTTATAGCTGCCACATGGTCATGACAAGCTATTACACTCGGCTAAATTCACGAGTGTATTAGGCATTGGGCTCCAATGGGCAATGAAGCACGTTGACCGTACTATCACGATTTCTCGTCCCCAGCTGTGGCACAACTACTTCACACTGTCTGTGGCGTTCGCCACCCAGCCGGACCTTCAGCTGGAGACCTTCTCGGAGATCAAGCGGGATAAGCTGCTGCACAACTACCAGGACATGCGGATCGTCATGGGCTTCGAGGTGCTCTCCATGTGGCGTCTGCTCGGTGAGCACTAGAGGTCTGCACCGGCCGGCTGCAGCCGCGGCTGGCTGCAGCCCCACGGCTGTGGGCCGGGGCGGCTGCAAATATCTCCAATAACACGGCTACGGCTGTGGCCACGGCTGTGAGATTTCAAGCTCAATCTTAACCCTCGCATGTGTGCGGCGTTTGCCAGCTTCTAATGTGTAGGGGGGGGGGGGGGCTCGGTTGGACCCCCCTTGCCGTTTGGCCCCTGATCGAGCTAGAGCTTCGCGGAAAAAACGAGCGTGTTGCCCGTGACGAGAGGAAGCCGATGATACCCAATTTTAAGGTCCTAGGTCATTGGGCGACCTTCCAGGTCAGGTCAATGACCCAAAGTCGGGAAAATCGGGACCTGTTAGAAAGTCGTAAATTGTGGCTGCTATGGGGCTTTTCGGGGTGCCGATCACGAATATCGTGTTAGTTTTGATCACAGATGATGTCTTTAAGCATTTAGACCAGGTCGGGTCAGGTCAGGTCAGGTCAACCAGTAGGCATCGTGACGGGTATTCGTAGTACGTGTCAACCGCCTCTGACAGCTTCGTAACATGTTACGAAGGCACCAAAACTACTTCGTAAATGTTCAAATGGTTGCTAAATTCGAATTCAGCTCCAAAAACTAGCCTAGAAACATGTACAGCTCGAAAAAGTGAGCCGAGGTGAGTGAGGTCACCCGAGGTCACCAAAGGTCAATGACCTGACCTGACCTTTAGGTGACCTTGACACCCACCCTCATGCATGGAAGGAACATCAAATCACATGTTTGAACGTTTGAAACTACGAAAAGCTTGCAAACGCGCCGCTATTGCGAGCCGACATACGCAGAATCGCGATTCCGGCCAAACATGGTCTCGGAAAAGAGGTCACAGGTCAAAGGTCATTCGGGTCAGGGTCATGAAATTTTCAGGGTAGGTGTAAAATTGATCAATGTGAGGGTACTGAAAGTTTCGTCGCGATCGGCCGCTTTTTACGCGAGTTATTCGCGAAAAACCATGGGGGGGGGGTCCATCCGACCCCCCTACACATGCGAGGGTTAAGTACTCAAATATAAAATTTTAAATCCTCAATCTTACATTCTGATAAGCAGTCTAGCCTGTAAAAATCATGCAAAGGATGCCCAGCAACATTGAAAGTGGTGAAGCCTTTGAAAACCTGTAATGGTTTTACCATTTGCTGTAGGGGAGTTTGCACTCTGGTACAGAATACTAATTATAGGTACCGATTGTTCCTTCATCAAGAGCTTGACAGATTCAGAAAATGCAATATGTTGCATTGTCACATCCCTCTCAAATCAATCTCACCTGGTCATTAGGAGAGCACCTTACAGCTATTGAAGACGAGCGTTCAATAATTCTTTCAGGTAATAGAAAAAGAAATCACGTCTAGATAAAGGCAGGTAAAGGCTTCATAAAATATTATCTAAAATAACTCTTAGATGTATTTCTGGATTTTCGACATGTCCAATTACATAATATAAAACTGGCGCTTTATGTTCTAACTGGTGTGTGAGTGACCGCTAACAGAAAATGCTGATCAACAAAGCCAATGGAATTAGATTATAAGTGAGCATGAACCTTACTTACGGTTAATTCACATGATGGTGAAAACCCTGAACACGTAATTCACATGACGGTGAAAACCCTGAACACAATATTTCCTACGCGAGCTGTTGACTTTACTAATAAAATGACGTCTTCTTCTGAAAACGTAAAAATTTGATAATTAATCTTTGTTTGAGAGCAAGTTTTCTACTGTTAAGCATTATTATTTATTGATTATAATTTTTATGGCTGTTTATAGTGACACAAAACAATTAATTGCCACTTCTTTGCTATTGATGTCATTAAAAACTCAAGTGAAATTTTTGATTGAAAGAGGCAATTGTGGCTCGCACGTCCTTGGGGATTTGAGCGAAGATCATTATTTGGAAAAATCAAAATAGATGACTTTTTCTTTCTTGGATGCTCACTAGTGTTTTGATGCCTTGCATATCAAAATAGTTTTGAGACTTGCTCAGAAGGCTGCTTCAAGCCTTCCGAGGTCCCCATTGCCACTTCTTTCATCCTTCTTACGCATATCACACCCCAGAAAATATGCAAGGTAAGAAAGAAGCAAGAGTTTTGACTAGACAATCACTTTATGACAGTCCATCAACTTCAGTTTCATTTTCCATACCTAACATTGATAATGAAAAGCATCAGAGTCTGTTATTCTGTCCCTCAACCATGCTTCAGGATTTGGTATTGGATGTCTACACTGCTAGTGCTTCTATTCTGGTTCGTTGTTTATGTTTTCTGTTGATGTAGGTACCTACCTACCCATCTTTCTTAACCCCTTGCAAGGGCTTGTGTAGGCATGCGATGCGCATCAGGCTTCAGGCCTTCCGCCTAAAGCCAGATACACAACCACTTAACCTATGATGCTTCATGAGCTTGAGAATCTATAGCCCATTGCAATATGCTTTTGGCTATATGTTTCAACTAAAAACAACTTATTATATACTATTTGGTTGCATTTCATTGAAAGTATCCACGGCCGTCTGACGGCTGGCTGCCCACAGTTTGCCACGGCTGTGGGCGGCTGTGGCTGTGGAGCCACGGCTGCGGGGCGGCTAGGCTGTGGAAAATTGCAGCCGTGCAGAACTCTAGTGAGCACTGAGCCGATGGATGGCGGGTGCTCTGTACCAGCTCAGTGAAATGTATGGGAAATACTCGAGCGTCAAACAAATGATTGTCATGCTACATTCACAGCAGTGATAGGTTATGTGAATTTTGATAAGTGATACGTTGTGTGAATTTTGATGAGTGCTGGCGGGTCTGCAATTTGTGGGCCATTTTTGTGTTTAGCTGCCCATTCCACCGCCAGGTGACCGTAAGCTTCATTTCGTGCCGTCTTTGTTGTTTTCCTATTTCTCCCGTCAGGCGACCGTAAGGCGCACTTTGTGCCGTCTCTGATGTTTAGTTCCTATTTCTCCCGTCAGGCGACCGTAAGGCGCACTTTGTGCCGTCTCTGATGTTTAGTTCCTATTTCTCTCACCAGGTGACCGTAAGGTGCACTTCGTACCCTCTCTGGTGGGTCCGATGCTGGAGCTGACGCTGCTGCCGGCGCCGGAGCTGCGCAGGGCCACTCTGCCCGTCTTCTATGAGCTGATGGAGGCGGAACAGGCCGCCAGGGGGACCTTCAAACAGGTAGGAAGAGGTACAGGGTCGGGAATCATCCACAGCGGGAGTCTGATCTAAAGATTACAGGTGATAGCGTTTTGCATTTGTCGCTTTGCGAGACTTGTTTTTCCTTTAAACACAAATGACTTACCGCTGGTTTGTGTGTGCTTGAGTTCTGCTGGTGATTATTTTTGCCGGAGCTTGGTCAGGTCTGATTTGAGCGATTACAGAAACTAGCACACATCGAAGTTTTGTACCATTGTGGTTCCGTGTAGTGTGTACAGCATGTGATTCTATGCGTGCGCCTCACTTGCTGTTCTTTGTGACAGGTTGAGACTGAGGTGATTGATAAACTGGACATCCTGGTCAGTGAAGACAAGGGCGACGACGACTACCGGAGGCTCTTCCAGAACATGTAAGTTTCCTATATTGCTTTAACACTTGGTACTTCCTAGCAGTACTCGGTACTCCTCAATGTCGGCAAGGGTGGCAGGATGTGTGATCATGACTCTGATTTAGACAACTAACAGCAGATTAGATAGCAAGGTAGACATTGACCCAGACGTATTCATCTTCGTCCTACCGGCAGTTCCGTCCTACCACGCATCCCTCTTCCCTTCCATACTCTTCACTGCCTTGTTCCGACCTGTTCTGACCTTCCATATCCTTTCCTGCCATGCCCTACAATATCTTATGTGCTCTGTAGTCTGTCCTGTCCTGCACTGACCTTTGCCTGACTTGACCCGCCCTGACCTGACCTGCCCCTCTCCCCTGCAGCCTGCTGACGGAGGTACAGCAGCGCCGGCCGCCCTGGCGGGACGCCGGCGTACGGTTCGTGCTGTCGGTGACGCGCCTGCTGGAGCGGCTGCTGGACTACCGCCAGGTCATGGAGGGTGACGAGAACAGGGACAAACGGATGAGCTGCACCGTCAACCTGCTGGTCAGTCGCGGGGCGTCGACGGGTAGTCCGTTTTAGGTTGTTTGTAACGCTTTCTTGTTAGATAACTCGATAAAGTGCGTTCGGTTCGGTTGTGTTCCGTTGTAACGCTTTGAGCTTTCGCTGTACCTACCGCGCACTACAGTGGAGTCCACTTTATATTTATGTTACATTTCGATGCAGGAAAATAATGGATCGTTTTAACTTGTGAGACCATATACGTCACTCACGTTTTTCGCCCGATGAGGGTTTCTGTTAACCCATGGCCATTCGTTTGTCAGAATTTCTACAAGAGCGAGGTAAACCGCTCGGAGATGTACCAGCGCTACATCTACAAGCTGCACGACCTGCACGTGTCGGCCGAGAACTACGTGGAGGCCGCGCTGACGCTGCGCCTGCACGCCGATCAGCTCGAGTGGAGCACCCGGGTGCTGCACGCCGACCTGCGCTACCCGGCCCACTGTGAGTGGCAGCGAAAGGAGCAGCTGCTGCGGCAGATGGTCGACTATGTGGACCGCGCCAAGTGCTGGGAGCTCGGCATCCCCCTGCTGAAGGAGCTCGCCGAGCAATATGAGACGCGCGTGTTCGACTACGGACGGCTCAGTGAGACTCTGCGCACAATGGCGGACTTCTATGACCGGATCATGAGCCAGCTGAGACCCGAGCCGGAGTACTTCCGAGTGGGCTTCTACGGACAGCAGTTTCCGCCCTTCGTCAGGGTACGTAAAGAGAGGGCATTGGGTGAGCAAAGGCAGAGGAGGGGAAGAGGAGGACATAATTCGGAATTCTATTCAGTGTGATGGGTCAAATGTTTTATCGAGCTTACCTTCAGAGTTTGACATTTCCCCGTTTCCTCTCCACAGAACAAGGTGTTTGTGTACCGGGGTCTGGAGTACGAGCGGCTGGCCACGTTCACTCAGCGCCTGCAGACGGAGTTCCCTGCCGCTCAGCTGATGACTACACTGGCGCCACCTGACGAGAACATCATGAACGCACCGGCGCAGTGTATCCTTTTCATACATGAGTGGAGACGTATCGATCATGGATGCTGAGAGGTTCTGCTTTCAATATTTCTGCACATATCATAAAAACGGGATATCAGGGGTATTTTCCGACTACGGAAGACGAAATATTTTAATTTGTGCCGGGAGGTAATCAGGCTCTGATTTTGCTGTCTCTGCAAATGATAAGTTTATGGAATGCTGTCGGTAGTAGACGTATTCATAGATTGTACGCCGTTAGGCGGCACGGGTGGACATCGATAGCAGCGCCTCTATCGGTCACTAGGGAAAGCTGGGCTGTAGGCGACGAAATACCTGCTGAGTTGTCACACGTTAAATAGGTTTATAGACATCCGTCTTGTGAAAAACTTGAACTTTTGCCTTCAATATTTCTACAGGCAATTTTAGAAGTGATCTTCACATCTTGCAAGTCCGTTTAGAATATTGTATTCACTTCAAGGCTTCCTTATTGTTCTTGGCGATGGTGCTGGAACTATTTATTATTAGTGTTTCTGGCTTAGTAAAAGCATATATTGTGCAAACGATGGAAAAACATAAAAGGAAGATTTTAAATGCAATTTTATCTAACAATTAATGGTACATTCTTTACACATAAAGGAAAAGTTGCATGCTAACTGATAATTTAAAGCTCTTGGGGCCAGATGTTTTCTTCTTTTCTTACGTCGCCCCAATGGCCGCGAATACACTTGTGATAACGCCTATCGCATCTTCGATAGGGTTTTCCAATATTTAAGCAGCTAGTGCTCTAAGCTTGGCTCTAAGCTTCCCGCTACTTCAACGACTGCCGATTTTCGTTGTTTTCCTTGACCTGTTACCCACACAGACATTCAGATTTGTAACGTGCGTCCGGTGGCTCGCGAGTCCGGCTCCCGCCAGCAACTCGACGTTCCCGCCAAAATCCAGGCGTTCCACCTTGTGAACGATGTGGACACGTTCCAGTTCGACCGGCCCGTCCACCGCGGCGCTGTGGACAGGGACAACGAGTTCAAGGTCAGTCAGAGCAGACTGGGGGCGAGTGGGGTTGGGGGAATAACAGGTCTCTGATCTCAGAGGGCACTGGGCGTTAACTTTTGTTGTGTGTGACTGTGCTGTGTCTGATCTGTGACCATGCTGTCCCAAACCTCAATTCATGCCTGACCTGTGCCCGGTCGTCGATGACCTTACCTGTGACCGTCAGCCTCGTGCCTGTGACCGCATCATATTTAGCTTGTTTCCACTTCAATTGTTGATGGTATGCGTTCATGTGAGTGAATTGCGCCGCCATTGACCTTTGACTGTCCTATAGCCAGTCCATTCCCGACATTTGACCACTTGACTCAGACCTCTAACATCTGCCCCCTGCCCTCCCTCAGACCCTATGGCTGGAGCGGACCGTGCTGCAGATCGAGTCGCCCCTGCCGGGCATCCTGCGCTGGTTCCCGGTGAGCTCCGCGCGCCGTGAGCTCATCTCACCGGTGAGACACGGCTGTGAGACGGTGAGCGCGGCCAACCGCCAGCTGCGTCAGCTGATCGGACGGTACACGCCGCCGGTGGCTGATACTAACGTCAGTCCGCTCAGCATGCGGCTCCAGGTGAGAGTGGAGAGAGTGAGAGAGGGGCGGGTGGGGTGACATCGACGGTGTTTTGACAGTGGCTGGGTCAAAACAGGGGGCACTGGCCAGTATGGGGGTCGAACCCATGACATTCGCGTTATTAGCACGACGCTCTAACCAACTGAGCTAACCGGCCGCTGTTATTAAACTTGATTCCGTTTTGACAGGAAAATATGTAATCCCCTCAGACGTAATAACTTTTTCTTGTTATACAGTGAGGATTCGTGCATTTTGTCTCCGTTCTAACCCTGTCCTACCGCTTCGTCCCTATCGCCTGCGTAGGGCATCATAGACGCTGCGGTGAACGGAGGTCACAGCAACTTCAAGGAGGCGTTCTTCACTGCCGAGTTCGCTGCCCAGAACCCGGACATGGTGCAGCACGTGACACAGCTGAAGGGGCTCATCCAGGAGCAGGTCAGTCGGTGGGCAGACCCGCAGGGTCAGACAGAGACCAGAGGACAGAGGGCTAGGAGAGAGAAGAAAACACCGGGAGACGGCCATCTAGTAGATACATACAGCTATTCAAACGATATTTAACCGTTATATTCAAAATATTTAAACGGCAGCTGTCCATTCTGGACCTGACGCTCAGTTTGCTCCCTTCTCTGCAGACTGATCCCTCTGTTCCCTCCCTCTCTCCCTCCCTTCCTCCCTCCCTCCCTCCCTCCCTCTGCTCCCTCCCCCTCAGCTGACCCCTCTGTTTCCCTCCGCAGCTCTCGATTCTAGACCAGGCGCTCAGTCTGCACGGCCAGCTGGCGCCGGCCAGTGTGCAGCCGCTGCACCGTCGGCTGCTGCAGTGCCAGCGGCAGCTGCGACTGGCAGCTGCCGGCTCCCCGCCCGCGCCCGGCGCCGACTCCCCGGGACCAGCCCGCTTCAGTCGACAGAGCAGCCACCGGCGCAGCGTGGGCGCCGACTCCAAGGCCAGCATACTCAGGTGGGTTTGTTCAAAAGACTTAGGACAGACTGGCTCTAATGACAGAACCCTCAGGTAGGTCCGCCACAACAGTCAGGCTCCATTGACAGCATCCTCAGGTAGGTCAATGGGTGACGGTGAAACTCCTAGATTTTGTTAATGGGATTACCATATCTGAAAATAAGTCTTTCAAAACGTGAAATGAAATTGGGAACCGGTACAGGAAAACGGAGGGGAAGCCCTGTGGCCTGTATGGATCAGTTTGTGCCTGATAAGGCCTAACATGATCAAAAAGATGTTCTGTGAGGGTATGTATACCTGTGATGAGTTGGACATTGTTCAACCTCTGGCATGCCCCCGATCCCTCAGTACGCCGCTACCGCCGGTACTCTACTGACCTCCCCCTCCCCCCCCCTCCCCAGCACGCCACTGCCGCCGGTACCGACCGCTGCAGTCCCCCAGTGGCGCCGGCCGGGCAGCAGCTCGTGTCCCAGTAGCCGCTCCTCTGCCGCCTCCTCCGTGTCCTGGAGCGGCGTACAGACCACCGAGCCGACCGAACAGGAGCTGGGGTACGCGCGACCCGGCGACTGGGACTCGCTCGGTGACAGGAGGAGCTCGATGGGCTCACAGACCAGCGGCGACTTCCAGCAGCACGAATACTTCCTGCTCACCGTCGGAGGGTGAGAGACGTGGGGAGACGGAGACTGATTTGGTAGTTGGGATACCTACATTGCGGCTTAGGTGACATGTCAGATGCATATCAGGGTTAGGAGATGTGGAAGACAAGAGCACAAAGAGCCGAAATACGCTATGATAGCCGGTATGAAATGTGATATATGAGCGGACAGTACACGGTATAGCCGTGTTAAAAGACACTTTTGGTTATGTTTTGTGACAACCGTTAGACTGTTTTTGGTCGATATGATGACACACTCTGTGCGATAGATGTGACCGTTCTGAGCCATAGATCCATGCTAGGGACGAGCGGATGCCGAACCATGCTATATTCGGCCAGTCACACTGTTCTGTCGGCTCCTTTCAGTGACGACGACCCTCCCGAGCGGCCGCCGAAGCGTCTCTCGGAGCCGCGTCCGTCTGGTGACGGTCCATCCCGTCCGGTCAGCCGCCAGTCGTCTGTGGTGGGGAGCTCGGACCAGCCGCCGCTACCGCCGCTGCCGCCCAAACGTGAGCAATACTTCTGAGTTCGAGTACGACACGATTAGGTAGTGGGCAGTGTGTTATTTGGTGTAAGTAAGAGCGAGGGTAGATGATGGGCTGGTCTTCTGGGCTGTTTGACGTGCCGTTTAGTTGTGGAAATGGAAAGTGCCGACGAGATGGGCTTTGGATAGAAACGTAACTCTTTTGGTATTGTTCTGTACGCATATTACCAGCCCAGAAGGCTGTATTGTCCTTGCTTTCTGCTTACAACTCATGTAACTCAATAATGCTAACCATTAATTCGCGTTTTTTTTTAAATTAATGATGCTGCGCTGCATAATGGAAGCCGGTTTTTGTTACGAAACCATGATGTTTGAGACTTATCCACTTATCTTCCTGTGTCTCTTACTGACCTGTCTGACGGTTTCGTCTTCCTCAGCTGCTGAAAAGCGTCACACATCGTCAGTCTCTTCAGTGGTCTACGGCGGAGCACTGGAGCACCGGCCCAGCCTTCCGCTCAGGCTCACCAAAAAGGTAAACACCGGACGGATATGAATGCAATCTTGCAGAGAGAACTGCTGCAACGAACGCTGAATGAATGAGGCGCAGCCGAAAAGTATGGCTGTCGTGCCAATTTCTATGGTTTGATGACTTGTACTCGTATCTAAATATCTATTTCGAAGGTTTTGGGATGACCACTGACCAGTCAGTACGCAATATTGACAATAACTCCCTCCCCACCCCTACAGGTGTCTGCGCCGGCGATAATGTGTGCACCGATCCTGCCGCCGCCTCCGCTGCCACCCAAGCCGCCGGCGCCGCGCTCCTCAGAGGTACCCAGTCCGACGGCGGCGCTATGTGACCTGCTCGGTCCACCCGACTTTGAGGCGCCGCCGCCGCCCACCGCCGAGTCCTCGCCAACGCCGGGAGAGCTATCATCGACATACATGTCGCCCACGCTGCCGGCCGTGCCGACGAGCGCGCCGCCCGCGCCCGCCCTGCCGCCCCCGCCCAGAACGTCCGGCGTGCCGCTGACCCGGCTGACAGCTCCCGATCAGCCGCCGAGGGTGGCACTCAGCTTCGACGAGCCAGACTATGGAGATTATAAGGTCCTACAGCCGGGCAGTGCTGTCTATGGGAACTATAAGGTCCTGAAACCGGGCGGCACTGAATACGGCGACTATAAGGTCCTCAAACCGGGCAGCACCGACTACGGAGACTATAAGGTCCTACAGTCGGGCAGTACTGACTACGGAGACTATAAGGTTCTTCAGTCGGGGAGATTTGAAGATAGGGACTACGAAGTCCTCAAACCGGGCGAAGCTGACTTCGGCGACTATAAGGTTCTCAATTCAGGCAGTCCTGGGTGTGGTGACTACAAAGTGCTCCAGCCTAACGGTCTGTGCAGGTTGAGTGAGGAGCCCAACTACAAACTGGTGGTGTCACCGGGTAGGATATGTCGGCGCCTGGCTGCGGCCGGTGACAGAGAAACAGATGCCTGAAACCGTGCGGAAATGAGACTTACAGAAGTATACTGTTCTTATTTGGGTAACGTATCGAGCTATGATCAAGTGATTGTGCGAGCTTGTGACCTTGTTTGACCAAGTAGGATGGAAGCTGAAGGTTCCATCGTCAACTGTTCGAACTTAGCGTGAGTAACGCCGATGCTATGTTGTAAACGGTGCCGGGGCGAGCTTCGAGTCGCCTCGCTACTGGAGTCGTTTCGGGTAATTCAGTGGCCCAGCCAGTGGCGTATGTTTGATATTTTGATATAGCAATGGTATGCGCCACAGGAGAAGCTATATTTTTGGTATGTGTTGCTTAGTTATGGCATATAAAACACGTATTAGCTCTTCAACTCGCATCAAATGCGCAAGAAAAAACCCTGTTTGGCTTACGTGTGAGAATTATGATAGGCCAAATGATACCCATTAAGCTTCTCGTCAAAGTCGTGTGCCTACACACCGAGGTACTAGTCATGGAAAGCAGTGTTATCGAGTTGGTGGCCATTGTTCGTACGAGAAGTGCTCACTTCGGTGGCCCAGCGACCGGCCTGGAGTCTCAGTCGATCTGCCCGTATCTGATCATACCACTGTCATAAGGTGCTTCTCGTGAATATGCCGAGGCCATAATAAGGTGTTGACTGGGCCGCGCTTAGGTATTGACGTTATAAGTGATCGTATGTTGTTTGAATATGTCGTGCCAAGCATAGCGTTTTATTGCAACGCAAAATAATGATGCGTTATATTTGCTCACACACGCACACTCGCATTGATGTTACTTTGTAGATTGTGACGCTATATTTCGTCCATCAGTTTATGTTGTGTCGCTTCCAACGAAATACAATGAATATATTTCGTTTGTCTTATTTTGCTGTAACAACGATAAATAAACGCAAACGGTAAGTGGAATAACGGTTACCAACGCACCCACAAGGAGCTATTGAAGCGTTTTCCTCGGGATTGCAGAAAGCTACGAGCAATACCTAAATAATAATCAACCTCAAGAACGTGATTGTTTCTACCGGATGCAGTTGTATGTTGCAGGCGCGTAATCAGTCTACCGATTGTGAAACCGTGCTCTCAATCGGTATAACAACCACAAATGGATCCTCGTGCTCGTATGTTGAACTGCACCGCCAGTCGCACGTCTGTGCGGCGTGTCCGTTTCACGGTCGGGCTACCCGTAACACCCGTAACCCGTCTCGGCTCGTCCGTCCTCGGGCCGTTGATTTGCCGTGTGACGGATCGTCCCACTCTCGGCACGCGCTGCGGCCCCGGCGCTCGTCGCCACATTAGCGCGCGCCCGTGACACGTCACAGCGTCACGTTGCGGCGGCGTCACGGCCCAGCGGCGGGCGGGCGGCTGCTGGCGCTGTTCTGCTCTAAATCCAGCGGGTGGTGTACGGCCGTGTGAGGCGGGACAGATCACTGGAGAGGCGGCAGTGAGACACCGGACGGCCGGGAGCTGTGTGCGGTGTGGAGAGGTGGACCGGGAGAGCCGGCAGCAGCTGTGATACTAGCGAGCAGTGGAGGACTGTGCAGGACTGGCCAGGGCATTATCGCAATGTGAGTAAATACCTATATCGGCTGTGGCTCATGGTTGCTGCATTAGTCGATGTGGACTGAATTGATTATAAATGTATTTTTATCAGCCCAAGCGTTCTTGTTATTACTGTAATGCAAGCCTACTCGCTCACACTCGCTTTTTTATCAAGTCCCTTACCCTAACCTAACCGATCAGCTGGACTGCATGTCTCGCAACTCAGCTGGCTGATCAACCGTAACCTCAGCGACCTTGCTTTTGTGATTCGTGACTAGCGCTTGTCACGCCTGTCGGCCACGTGCAGTCACGCAGTTAATCGGCACGTATCGGCCTTCGTATCCTGCAGAGGCCGTCCTGGGCCGGCTTTATTGACAGTGTCGCATTCCCTCACTGCAGTTCACACCATCAGAAATGCAAATTCGATCTATAGCACACGCGAATGCTGGGGTCCTATAGGGGAAGCGGGGGGAGCACCGCCACCTTAAAGGGACTATCCCACCTTCTAAAATGTTGTTAAAACCAGTTAAATTGTGCCCGACTTTATAGATTGGATGACCAGGAACACGGTTCTGGCATTTATTTTTCATTAAACATCTTAGGCTTCCCATATTCCAAACACGAACTTTCAAATATGTGACGTCACAGCCCAAAATTACCTCCTTCCCCAGGCCTCATTACTGTCGTAAAGCTGATTCTTTTTACTCTGTAGGCACCACAACAAAGTTCAGACCAAGTTTTAAGCGATTTTTCAACGAACAAACCCATTTAAATCAGAATGACCAAACAAGGTGACGTCACACTAACGGTCGCTCCATGTTGAAGATAGGGCCTTGTACAAGGCCCATTTTCAAATGAAGGGAACGAATTTCTTCAACACCAAGAGGCCGCGGGGGTTGCAACCTAGATAGATAGTGGTTTCTGAACCTCGCCGCAAACTTGGCTATCTCAACTCAAACCCCATGTTAAAGGTGGGATAGTCCCTTTAAGCATTTCTGCTCACTACTACATGTAGCAAAACACCCAACCCTCCTAACAGTGTTCTATTACCTTCTTCCTGGTGTTCATTTAGAAGCGCGAGTAATTTAAGCGGGGCAGGGACTAAATTAACTTTCCTCAAGTGCTCAGATATGTACATACTGTGCAATTACACCGCTAACGGTGTTAATATTTTTCTGTGTGTATGCGTAGTAAAAACGAAGCTCTCTTGCATTCATGTGAAAGTAAGAATGTTTTCCTACATGTTGGCATAGTTTCCAGCGCTCCATTATAAAATTTCGCTACTTTACAGACATTGAAAACAAGTCCTGCATTTTCCGTCCTCCAAAAAATGTGCGGGTAGCACCGCCACTGATGGCGATGTTATCCACAGATCGGCATTACGGTGACAGCCACCCTTGGAAGCGTTACTGCTGTCTGAAATAGTAACTCAAACTCATATAAGACACACAAGAGTTGGTTGTTAGTTTGTCACAGATCAGACTGTTTGTTGCGGACAATATGCATACAAAGCATGACAAATTCACGTTTATTTCGAAACATCCAGTGAAGTCAAACGTGAGGTTAAAAAACAGACGACGTTTGCGGCCTAACTAAAGCTCTTCTCCGAGCTGAGTGAATCATCATTGCGGCTTTATCCATTTTGCCACCCCTTAGGGTAGCACCGCCGAGCATGGCGGTGTTACCCCACACACAGTCATGGACCGACAACGCCCCGACGGGAAAACAAGCCGGGACGCGATTCTTCTGTAATTCCTTTCTCAACGAAGAGCACTTCATGCCCTCAAATTTAACGTAAAAATCAAGGCATTTTGACTTGAAATGACCACTTACTTACTGCTAAAACATGCCAAATGATTACAACGATGGTTTGAAATTCACAAAATGGGCAATTGCGATCTCAAAATCAAATAAATATTAGCGAAACCTACCTCACGTGGCGTCCCGTTTCCGTTCGGACACCGAAATGGCGGGTGTTTACATTTACAATTCAGAGTTTTGCCGATAGAGAGGATGGCGGTGTTTCCCACATGGCGGTGCTACCCGTCCCCCGCTTCCCCTACGTTTCACCGCGCTGCTTGGGTTGGTGTTGTGTTTGTCCTTTGAACATCGGGTCTAACTCTTCTAGCTCATTTAACACATCGATCGGCTCTCCGGCCAGCGAACGAGAAACATCAGACGTTAGAATGCTCCGATAAGAGAACCCACAGAGAACCATTGACCTGTGACCACTCGGAAGCTGGGGCATAAACTTCTCTGTCGGTGGGGAGTTAGGCATCCAAAACAGACTGATAAGGAACACCGGGCAGATTAAGCTCATTTTAGTTACACGACTTCGCCGTCCCGGGGCGGGTTGGTCCGATTGTGTATAACACATCGAAACGGCGGCGTTTTAATCCCCGCCTGTTCCTCTGCTTCTGGGCCGTATATGTATATAAGCGGCACATGGTAAATGAAACATTCTTTAGATCATCATAATTCATGACAGAAAAAAAACTAAATATATCTTAAGCACAAGTAAAAGGTTACATCATCAGAGGTAATAAAGGGTCACAGCTTCCATATCTGGAGGATCTCTGGCAATTCAGTCATAGCTTATGAACTTATAGAGATAGAAAATCGCGGGACAACAATCGATAGCTCTGTGTAAGTGTCTGGGCCGCCCGTCCTGCGCTGTTTATGAGGCTGTGTCACAAACGTGCCCTCTTATATTATCTAAATTCAATTACGTGGCCTCCAGAACGCAAAAACAGTAAAAATAACTTTTTGTGTGAAAACCTTTTCAATTTATTTTTTGCGATAACTTTTGACATAGAGGCCACAGGGCCAACAACCGGCCACCCTGCATGCACCCACTTATCCCAAGGACCATGGCTGACCTGTTTCTGCTGACCAACTGCCCAATGGGATGCGAACTGAGGAGATTTGACCGGCTGTGTGACGTTATCAGTAGCGTCAGCTGACAATAGCGGGGCGTGTCGCGCAGGTGTCGTGACGCGTCACGCCGCTAATTGTTGACGGAAGGTGGGCCATTTCAGTCGAAATGGGACACAGAACGGGGGCACCGTGCGCCGCGGCAACGGGAGGACACCAGGGCGAGCGCTGTTGAAGGGATTAGCCTCGATGACGCACTGAAGCGTGTCCACATTTAATTTGGCGCCATTAGTGACCCACTATATAGGAAGGTCGAATTTGTGGCTATACCTAAAGCTTAGTGAATGCGTTATATGCAGTGAAAGCCAGGCGGGCTGATCGTTTAGCCGTTTTCGGAGCATCGACCTTGCTAGCTCCAAGTCATGGTGAGGGAGGCACCTGTGCCTTATCCGAGCGTTATTTGGCTTCGTGACCAGTGCGATCTGTCGTATCAAGTCATTGTCATTATCACTAGGCCGCACCAGCCATGACATAGAGAATAGTTTTTGTTTTATGGTGATCTATGGAAACAAGGCTAAAAAAGACCAAGTGACTCGTTTGATATAGTTCTCCAGCAACAACAACAACAACAACAAAATCAGTCTGCATTTCTTCCCAGTGCAATCACGTCAGCAATCAATCAGACTGATTGCACGAGTGGTGATCGAATCTGTCCTGAGAAATCAGTGCTGATTGGAGCAGCTGCGTTTTCGGCGGCCAATGAGATGGTATACGTGAGCGGAATGCGAAAGGCTCGGATTCGGGTGCAAGGTGCTGAATTGGTGAATTGGTGAATGTGCTGGCCAGCGGCGGCGGCGGTTGTTTCACATGTTTTATCTTATGTTTCAGAGTGGTGCCTCGAGTCAAGCGATTGCGCTTTTGCACCACTCTGCTATCACGCTTATGTTGTTAGTTATTGTACTGTATGTTTCGTTGATGATGCTTTATTTCGTATGTATGTTCGGTTCCTTAATAAACATTGTGTGTGTGTGTGTGTGTGTGTGTGTGTGTGTGTGTGTGTGTGTGTGTGTGTGTGTGTGTGTGTGTGTGTGTGTGTGTGTGTGTGTGTGTGTGTGTGTGTGTGTGGTTTACACATACGAAAACGGCCTCACCGGTGACGGCATATCAAAAGTGTACGTCAAACATGACCTGCAACCACTAATTAAACGAAACCTAAACAAAAAGTGCCACAATTTTCATCCCCGTTTGTCTTCTTTTACGGTTTCAGTAGTTGTTATGCGGAAAATTTAAGTAATCCATTCGGCTTAACCCGCGCCGGGCCGGTGCTCCGCGACATCCGGCCCGGGTCGCGGGGGGTGTCTGAACAGAACACCCCCCCGTCTAACTCGGTTCCTGGGCCACGTAGCGACACGCGGTAAGCGGCATTCGAAAGAGCGTCAAAAATAATGACGGAATTACTCAGGCAATTTTTGGGTCAGGTCAAAGGTCAGGTCGCCAGAGGTCATCAAAGGTCATTTCAACAATTTTGGAAACTGCCAACGGCTATCTCGGGAACCAATAGAGCTACAGCGCCGCGAAAAGCGCATTCGATAGCCCTTTTACAGACCTTTCTGAATGTTGTTCTCAGATTTGACATCAGGTCAACGGTTTAGCCTCCAGAGAGCAAAAACTAAAAATAGCCGTTTTCACTCAAAACAGTTTTTCGGTGATAACTTTTGATTCAAGCACGCCACGACATTACTTTTGCCAGGATCGTGTTCCTTTTGTCCAGACGCGTCGAATGAACTATTCGTCGACCTTGCAAGGTCATTTTTAATAATTTGACCTCAGGTCAAGGTCATGACCTGGCCGGAAAGGGTCATGTTGCATATCGGTCGATCCGTATCGTCGAGCTGAATACATCTGACGTGTTTTTATCGCTCTAGCACGTCTCTATCAAAAGTTATAGCCAAAAACTGCTGGTGACCGTTCATGACCTGAGATGACCTCAGGGGCACACAGAGAGGTCACGGGTGCATTTTTCCGATTCAGTGTGTCATGTTTACCCATGAACCGATGTGTGAGAGGCTTTTGAACACCATTCGTCCACAGGAGGCGCATTTCAATTTTCTCCCATTGCCTTAGGGAGAGGTCGTAAAACTGACCTGACCTTTGGTCACCGATATCAAAATTCCGAGATATAAATTTTGTACATACTCATATCAATCGAGCTGAAAGTTTAAAGGCGATCGTTCATTCGGTGTAGCTCTGACAAGGATTGAAACTTTTTCTGAAATTAGGTCACTTGACATGACCTGGTGACCTGACCTTGAAAACCCTTGGTCTGAAATTTTCACAACATGTGCGGAAACGATACATGAACAGGTGTGTTAAAAACGGTGGCGCTCCGCGCCACCGTTTTTGAGATATCTGCGAAAACCCGACAGGGGTTAACATTAAAAAAATGAAATTATCATGTATTTTCCGCTAAGTTTGAACATCAGCATCTAGATTCTAGATGCTAGAATAGCATTTCCTTTTCCTTATCATCACGGTCTCGTAATCTCTAGGCTAGGTATATGCTTCCAGAAACCTGATAAGTGTGAATTTATCAACTAACCCTTTATGCGTACTACGTATCATAGAGGTCAGATTGCACGGCTTTTAGAATAATTGTGTCGCAAATATGCAGCATCAGTAGGTATTCGCTGAAAACTTTCTGATCATTTGATTATGTGCGGCTCACCGCAAAGTAGCTGCCAACTCTCTTCTCTGTGAGGGCGTTTTCTCGCCTTGGTTTTGTTCATGCTCTGTGGGTGCGCGACCGAGGTGAAAGTTCACCCGAGAGGAACCGGCACGAACCGACTCGGTCGCAGGTCGTGATCTGTTCGACACTTTTTCTTCTGTTGCTGCTCCTCAGCACGCGCTGCCGTGCCGCACCGGCAGATTGCGGTGGGCGCGTTTCGGCTGCGCGGTGCGTCCGCTCGCCGCTCCGGTGAAATTGAGCACGGGGAAACGTTCATTGCGCCGGAGTGGGCCGGGTTTCCTCGTCCGGACCTACATGTCAGCTCCGTGACCCGAGCAGTGGGACATTAGCTCCCCCGTGGCCCTGCAGCTATTACCGTGGTGATATTTTCCGGCCGCTCCAGCCCAGACGGACGAAGCGAGCGAGTTCAGCACATGTCACGATCGCAGTACACTTCTCACGGTGGTCAGAGGTCAGGTCATCAACTGTGACCTGCTGTCTCAGTGCTGTGCCTGTTACCTGAGAGGAAAGGTTGCGGAATAGACAGTTTGCTCGACAGACAGCGCTGGGGCATTCTTCCCTGCAATGGCGATATTTGCTGTAGAGAACGAGCTGGAGAGAGAAGAGAGAGAGAGAGAGAGAGAGAGAGAGAGAGAGAGAGAGAGAGAGAGAGAGAGAGAGAGAGAGAGAGAGAGAGAGAGAGAGAGAGAGGGGATGAGGGGTAAGGTGAAAGGGAATTAATGCTCTTTGTTTTGGGAGGACCAATAACTACTGAATATAAATCATCATAAACCTCTACAACTGGCGATCAAGCTAAAAGTTGGCAATCAAAAACATTAGGTATGTTACGACTTACGAGCATAACTGATGACTGAAATCGTATCTGAGCAGCACATTGGGTAAGTATTTCATCCTACAGCTATTCAATTCACAACATAACATGCTACAAAACCACATAATCATCACAACAAAGCCTAACATCATCACCGATCGGCGATCGTCCGCCTTTGATCACTGTCCAGCTGAGTCACTGACCCCGCCGTTGACCCCTGGAGCACGCGCAGCCCCGCGGCACTCGGCAACAGGTGCCCCGCGGCGCGCGGCGCCTTTGTGTGACCATATAAGGAGCGCCGGCCGCCTCGCATGGGTGGTCGACTGCAGATCGATTTTTGATCAGCTGGGTGGCGGTGGGGAGGCGGGTGAGCCGTCTGCTGAGTACTGGGGGAGAGGAAAGCCACCCTACGGCTCAAAACAAAGGGACTTTGGGTCGCGCAGGCCGGTGAAAGGCTACTTTTCCGGGTTTGGAAAAGTAGCCTAATGAAGTGCAAGCCGGGTTGTTCGAAAATTGAAGCAACTCCGGGATTTATCAGACGCAAATTTTTATGAATTTGATGGTTTGCAAAATTTTGTTGTTTTGTCTTTTAAAGGGACTATCCCACCTTTAACCCTCGCATGTGTAAGGGGGGGTCGGATGGACCCCCCCATGGTTTTTCGCAAATAACTCGCGTAAAAAGCGGCCGATCGCGACGAAACTTTCAGTACCCTCGCATTGATCAATTTGACACCTACCCTGAAAATTTCATGACCCTGACCCAAATGACCTTTGACCTGTGACCTCTTTACCGAGACCATGTTTGGCCGGAATCGCGATTCGGCGTACGTCGGCTCGCATTAGCCGCGCGTTTGCAAGCTTTTCGTGGTTTCAAACGTTCAACCATGTGATTTGATGTTGCTCCCATGCATTAGGGTGGGTGTCAAGGTCACCTGAAGGTCAGGTCAGGTCATTGACCTTTGGTGACCTCGGGTGACCTCGGTTCACTTTTTCGAGTTTTACATGTTTCTAGGCTAGTTTTTGGAGCTGAATTCAAATTTAGCAACCATTTGAACATTTACGAAGTAGTTTTGGTGCCTTCGTAACATGTTACGAAGCTGTCAGAGGCGGTTGACACGTACTACGAATACCCGTCACGACGCCTACTGATTGACCTGACCTGACCTGACCCGACCTGGTCTAAATGCTTAAAGACATCATCTGTGATCAAAACTAACACGATATTCGTGATCAGCACCCCGAAAAACCCCTTAGCAGCCACACTTTACGACTTTCTAATAGGTCCCGATTTTCCCGACTTTGGGTCATTGACCTGACCTGGAAGGTCAACCAATGACCTAGGACCTTAAAATTGGGTATCATCGGCTTCCTCTCGTCACGGGCAACACGCTCGTTTTTTCCGCGAAGCTCTATCTCGATCAGGGGCCAAACGGCAAGGGGGGGGGTCCAACCGACCCCCCCCCCTACACATTAGAAGCTGGAAAACGCCGCACACATGCGAGGGTTAACATGGGGTTTGAATTGAGATAGCCAAGTTTGCGGCGAGGTTCAGAAACCACTATCTATCTAGGTTGCAACCCCCGCGGCCTCTTGGTGTTGAAGAAATTCGTTCCCTTCATTTGAAAATGGGCCTTGTACAAGGCCCTATCTTCAACATGGAGCGACCGTTAGTGTGACGTCACCTCGTTTAGTCATTCTGATTTAAATGGGTTTGTTCGTTGAAAAATCGCTTAAAACTTGGTCCGAACTTTGTTGTGGTGCCTACAGAGTAAAAAGAATCAGCTTTATGACAGTAATGTGGCCTGGGGAAGGAGGTAATTTTGGGCTGTGACGTCACATATTTGAAAGTTTGTGTTTGGAATATGGGAAGCCTAAGATGTTTAATGAAAAATAAATGCCAGAACCGTGTTCCTGGTCATCCAATATATATACTCGGGCACAATTTACCTGGTTTTAACAACATTTTAGAAGGTGGGATAGTCCCTTTAAAGATATTTCTATGTAACAAAGAGGCTAATAATGTTCAAACTTCAAACTCCCTACGAAGGGTTTGTCAATGAGACTAGCCGCGGAGTGCTTGAATTTCTCAACCGACAATCAATTAGGTACGTCTCCGTTAACCTGCTGAGTCAACATATTGCATATTTACCGTGCCCTCTGTTGGGCAACATGCCATCATCTCCCGTCACATGAACCTTATGAAACGGTTCAGAGTCGTGTACCCGGCCCAGTGAAGACTCAGCTCATTTCGCTTCTAAGGCTGCATTACGTCCAGCCTCGTCATTTCCCTCCCACATTTATCTCTCATTTCCACACACCGCATTGCCAACCTTACGGAACGAGCTGCAGACTGTCAATCTTTCTAAAATGAATCAACACATTTTCGGTCATAACTCACCGTGTAACGTAAACACTAAACACAGTGACGCAATGTCTCAGAGGCATCTTCCAACAGCTCAATTAGCGCTCACCTTTGCCGTTCCGGGTGTCAGAAGATGGTTTACTTACGGATTGAACTTCCCTTCTAACCTGCTTTGGCGTATCACGGTCTCGACTTCTATCTCGTCCCTTTGTCGGTTCTTGCTTCCTTTCCGTATCTGCTACATGCTGAAAGACCGACCCGAAGGGCAGATAGAAGGAGACTGGAAGGACGTAGGACAGGTGGTATTGGGCAGTGGGTGGGTGGGAAATTGCTCTGGCGTGCCGTTGTCGGGCGGATGTTCAAACAACAGGCTGTTGCGGCGTTGCCGTTCCGCGAAATAACAAAGCGCATAATAATTAGTTAATATTGATTTCGTGGTGGTAGGGCAGTGTACAAGACTGGCTAAATATTCGATAAGTATTAAATAATAAAGCAATTTTCCCATAGAACTTGTTTTCAGGCTGCGCTCCCTAGATATATAATAAACTCTGGCCGCTCGACGCGCCATCTATGCTCCCGTGTACGGACACTCTCCGCGCGGGGCCAGTAGGCACCCGCCCGTCGGTGTGCGTGGGCCGGCCGGTAGACACCCGTCCGTCCGGCGCTAATGTTCCGTGCTGCATCGCGTTGCACAGCACGGTGCCATTAGCGCTCACCTTTGCCGTTCCGGGTGTCAGAAGATGGTTTACTTACGGATTGAACTTCCCTTCTAACCTGCTTTCGCGTTTTGGCGTATCACGGTCTCGACTTCTATCTCGTCCCTTTGTCGGTTCTTGCTTCCTTTCCGTATCTGCTACATGCTGAAAGACGCCAAAGAAACGCCGGCGTATCACGGTCTCGACTTCTATCTCGTCCCTTTGTCGGTTCTTGCTTCCTTTCCGTATCTGCTACATGCTGAAAGACCGACCCGAAGGGCAGATAGAAGGAGACTGGAAGGACGTAGGACAGGTGGTATTGGGCAGTGGGTGGGTGGGAAATTGCTCTGGCGTGCCGTTGTCGGGCGGATGTTCAAACAACAGGCTGTTGCGGCGTTGCCGTTCCGCGAAATAACAAAGCGCATAATAATTAGTTAATATTGATTTCGTGGTGGTAGGGCAGTGTACAAGACTGGCTAAATATTCGATAAGTATTAAATAATAAAGCAATTTTCCCATAGAACTTGTTTTCAGGCTGCGCTCCCTAGATATATAATAAACTCTGGCCGCTCGACGCGCCATCTATGCTCCCGTGTACGGACACTCTCCGCGCGGGGCCAGTAGGCACCCGCCCGTCGGTGTGCGTGGGCCGGCCGGTAGACACCCGTCCGTCCGGCGCTAATGTTCCGTGCTGCATCGCGTTGCACAGCACGGTGCCATTAGCGCTCACCTTTGCCGTTCCGGGTGTCAGAAGATGGTTTACTTACGGATTGAACTTCCCTTCTAACCTGCTTTCGCGTTTTGGCGTATCACGGTCTCTGGCGTCTTTCAGCAAGAAATCACGGCACTGACCCCATGCAGGACGCTGATCGACAGAGGGCGTGAAAGGAGTCGAGACCGAGTCGCGCCAAAAGAAAATTGGTATATGATGGTTACTCGTGCCACCGATCGCCGAGCACGTGCTAATGGCACCTTACTGGATCGGATGAGACTGTAAGATTCATTAGAACGGCGAAGCCCACAGCCATACACACATCGGCGCCGCAAACGCCCGTACGTACTCGGCGGCGGCATTGTGTGAACCCATGACTCATATGAAACACCCAGTGACACCTAGCGGCCGGCCAGACATTGCACTGACGTGGAAGTGACTACAGGCGGCGGCGCCCCACGAACTGCACCCTTCCCTTTGCTGACAAACCATCACAGAGGGACCATCTTTCCCCCACCTCCTCCCCACTCCCCCACTATTACATTATCTTCCCTCCAAACCCATTGTCTCCTCCTTTCATCAGTCCGTCTCGTCTTTCAGCAAGAAATCACGGCATTGACCCCATGCAGGACACTGATCGACAGAGGGCGTGAAAGGAGTCGAGACCGAGTCGCGCCACGGTCAGCGGACCGTTGAGTGTCACTGCCAGCGGGCAGAGGAGGGCACTTCCAGCCAGCGGGCCGTGGAAGTGGGACGGTCAGCGGACCGTTGAGTGTCGGTGCCAGCGGGCAGAGGAGGGCACTTCCAGCCAGCGGGCCGTGGAAGTGGGACGGTCAGGGGACCGGTGAGTGTCACTGCCAGCGGGCAGAGGTCGCATCCAGCCAGCGGGCCGTGGAAGTGGGACGGTCAGCGGACCGGTGAGTGTCACTGCCAGCGGGCAGAGGAGAGCGCTTCCAGCCAGCGGGCCGGGGAAGTTGGACGGTCAGCGTACCGTTGAGTGTTACCGCCAGCGGGCAGAGGAGGGCGCTTTCAGCCAGCGGGCCGTGGAAGTGGGACGGTCTGCGGACCGTTGAGTGTCACTGCCAGCGGGCAGAGGAGGGCGCTTCCAGCCAGCGGGCCGTGGAATACGATGGTCAGCGGACCGGTGAGTGTCACTGCCAGCGGACAGAGGAGGTCGCATCCAGCCAGCGGGCCGGGGAAGTGGGACGGTCAGCGTACCGTTGAGTGTCACCGCCAGCGGGCAGAGGAGGGTACTTTCAGTCAACGGGCCGTGGAAGTGCGACGGCCAGCGGACCGGTGAGTGTCAATGTGTATGGACTTGGTGCCGGCTGGCGCACACGGTGGCCGATCGCGACCGGCCGGTGAGCCGCGCCGGTCAGTCGGTGCCGGGGCCGAATACAGGCTGCGTCGATGGACAAGTCTCTCAGTACCTTACACTACCTTACATTGCCGCACGGCCGCTGCCGGACATGAGGTGTGCATCCTTGCCCGAAGTCTCCAGAGCCAAGCAAATTTTCACAGCGGTGCTGACATCACGGGATCCAATGCTGTCCTGAGTGAAGCGTCTTGCCCAAAAGGGTGGTTGGCCACTCAGCACGGACTTGGAACTGTCTGCATTTGCTGGTAAACGGCTGGAATTGTCCATATGCTGCGTCGTGCTCATGTGGGGCACCGAGTCGTTATTCCGAGTAGGGCACGTGAAGCGATCTTGGCCGAGCTCCACGTGGCGCAACCTGGGGTACGTCGCATGAAGGCTCTAGCAAGAGGCGGCGTCTGGTAGTCGTTCATGGACAAGGTCATCGAGCGTGTCGGGAGCCTGTCGGGCGTGCCAGGAGAGCAGGCCAGCACCTGATCGCGCTGCCCTCCGCATGTGGCCCTGGCCGGATCGTGCCTTGTCACGGTTACACATCGACTTTGCAGAGCCCACGAAAGGAAGAAACGTGATGGTCGTGGTAGAAGCTTATTCTAAGTGGATTGAGGCAGAGTGCTGCACCACTGTCAGCTCCAAGTCGACGATTACTAGGCTGGGAGATGTGTTCCCGATGGGGATTACCAGACACGGTTGTGACTGACAACGCCACATCATTCATCTCATCCGAGCTTCAATGTGTTTTGCAGGAAAATGGCAGACATCACAGGACGAAAGAACCTCGCCACAGCCAAGGCAACGGACTGGCTGAGCATGCTGTGCGTGATGTCAAGCTTGCCTTGCAGAGGTCTTAAGACAACTGGGAAGATGCTTTGTCTCGTTGGCTGCGCCGTCAGAATATCACACCTTACAGCACGACCTCAGTTTCTTCCTCAGAGCTCATGGTTGTACGCAGCATCCGGAGCCGGCTGGATCTCCTTCACCCGGACATGCGGAAGGGAGTGACTGAGCAGCAGGTGAAACAGAAGGAAATCATGAAAGCAAGGTAAGATCTGAAAGAAGATTTGGTGTGTCATATCTCGTGTTTTTTTTCAGAAACACGGTGTTGGGTCGCCATGGGCTGCTGGAGCGGTCGTTGGTGTCGACGGGCCAGTATCGTACGCGATCGAGCTAGAGGATGGCAGGATATGGCGACGGCATACTGATCAGTTGAGACGTAGACTAAACGGAAACACGTTTACAGAACCTCCTGCGATGACTGCTGGTGCAGCCGAGACCGTGGCCGAGCCAGGAGTGCGGCTGCAGAGGAGCTGACGCCGCCGACCCAGCTACACGCGCCTCTGCCCAGGATGTCGAGCTCCGCGTCCCAGCGACCGCCGACCTGCTAACCTGGACTGGGTCCTGCCGCACGGCGGCTGCCAGCGGAAACTTCTGTGACTGGCACGCAGGTGCCATTAGCGAAGGCGCCTGCGCCATCAGGCGATGATTGTGTTGAAGTAGCGGTGCCCCCCGATAGCGGCGGGCTGACGGCTGCGGAACAGTTAACGTCCGTACCGGCGGAGTCTGGTGCTAGCGAAGCTGGTGATCGCCGGTCGGGCCGATTGCGGAAACAAACCGTTTTTTTTTTTTTACATAGTTGTGTGTTGGTGTGCGGCGCAATGGCTCATTTTCTTCGGGAAGGGCAGTGTAGGGACTTGGTGCCGGCTGGCGGCCTGTCTGTGTGCACTGACATCTGTGCACACCCTTGACGCGTCCCTGCGTGGACGCTGACCGCTGTGCACGCTCGGCGCCTGGGGCACACAATGGCCGATCGCAACCGGCCGGTGAGCCGTACCGGTCAGTCGGTGCCGGGACCTAATACAGGCTGCGTCGATGGACAAGTTGCTCAGTACCTTACACACTGCCAGCGGACAGATGAGTTCAGTGGGAGTTCGACGGTCACCGGACCGGTGAGAGGCAGATAGGCGCGAGTTCCGGTGTAGGTGTGACGATCAGTGGACATGCCCGTGGCGGCAATGCAGCATGCAGTCATTCTTGCACCCACAGAGTGGCATACGGCCAGCAGTGACCTGACTCCAGTCCAGATGGCCCGCTGCAGA
This sequence comes from Amphibalanus amphitrite, assembly GCF_019059575.1. NCBI lineage: Eukaryota > Metazoa > Arthropoda > Thecostraca > Balanomorpha > Balanidae > Amphibalanus > Amphibalanus amphitrite. The sequence goes on from NW_024883378.1 coordinate 63,551, forward strand.
CCCGGTGCAAGACGACCCCCGATCAGCTGCGGACCTGCGGTCCGGGTGCCAGGCCAAAGGCCGCTACGCCACGGTCACGGTCAGCTGACGTCACGGCGAGTGAGTCACCCGGGCCGCCTCACGGCGCAGATGACGGTTACGTAATGACACGCCCGCGCCTGCGCCACTGGCGGCCACGTGACTACCAGCAGTTGCTGTCGCTGCCGCCGCGGCGCCACTAGCGCTGGAGGTGTCCACACCTACCGCTGACGTCACGATCACGCGATCGCTGGGCAGAGGTCACACGATTGCTGATCGGTCCCGCAAAGATGGCGTCAGGGTGGCTTGGCCTTGGGTGCACAGAGACATTAGGTCATGCACGTGGACAGGTCTATGAACACAACAAGATGCGAGGCTAGCAGTCTGGTGGCAGCATAAGTCGTAACTCCCTGGAATGCGGCACGAGCATAACTGCTTACACGGTCGGTGATACTGTCGGCCGTTGGAGAGCTCTGGCCTGAACAATAATGGCCGACGCGCAGCCCTGTCCTAGGGCCAGTCGGTCGGGCGGCGGAAATGCAGGATACGACCCACCTTATTTGCGCCTAGTGGCAATCTGCAATCGTCGGCAGGCAGCACAAAGATGGTCCCTCCGTGATGGTTTGTCAGCAAAGGGAAGGGTGCAGTTCGTGGGGCGCCGCCGCCTGTAGTCACTTCCACGTCAGTGCAATGTCTGGCCGGCCGCTAGGTGTCACTGGGTGTTTCATATGAGTCATGGGTTCACACGATGCCGCCGCCGAGTACGTACGGGCGTTTGCGGCGCCGATGTGTGTATGGCTGTGGGCCTCGCCGTTCTAATGAATCTTACAGTCTCATCCGATCCAGTAAGGTGCCAGTAGCAGGTGATACAGCAAGCTGGCAGGTATTTTGGCAAGTTCAACAAGTTTTTCGCGAATATCTAAGCTTCTAGACGTCCGATCAACACGGGACGAACACCAATCGGTCCCAAATTTTCTCCTTAATCATTTTATGGCCAACGCGACGCGGAGCGAGCCAAGATATCTTGTTTAAATATCCATTTGAGTAGGATTGCGGGTTTTTTGAAACGCTCAGTTTTTGCAGCGAGCTTTTCCTGTTAGGGCTTGCGAGATAGCTGCGTACACACATATCTCTTCAGCATTAGACGATAACAAGGAATGCGGCTGATTCACGTGCTTTTGTGAGCGAGGTGCTTCCCTCCGGGAGAAATTCGCCGTCCCCATATGCTTAACACAGAGCCGAGCGGCGGCTGACAGGTGGCCGGCTCTCGGGAGATCGGCAGCCGACACTCGAAAAATCGACAAGCCGCCGCTGAATGCGCGTGCGGCAGTGCTGAGCCGAGTCGTTCCCACGGTCTGAGGTACCCCCAGTTGGAAGATTCGGCTGTAGAATATGTAGTTTTAAATACGTAGTTTGACGTACATCTCGGAAAAGTGAGATACGGCCAGAAATGAGTGTGGGTCCCTCCGTTCTGAAGATTCTGATCGACGCCGATTGAAATAATTCGCCGTGCATATCTCGGCTTATTGACGACCGATTGACACGGGATAAACACCGATCGATACCAAATGGCTCTGTGGGGGGGGGGGGGAGTAGAGTGGCAAGTTTTCCTACCCGACGAACCCGGAATTATCCCGAGGGGGTAGGTGTGGGAGTAGAGTCGGGGGAACGGGGGGGGCGAGTGCAAGTACCAAGTACTTTCGCAAGTACCAAGTACCAAGTACTTATGGAAATACCAAGCAAATACCAAGTACTTTGGCAAATACCGAGTACTTATGCAAATACCAAGCAAGTACCAAGTACTTTGGCAAGTACCGAGTACTTTGGCAAGTACCAAGCAAGTACCAAGTACTTTTGCAAGTTCAGCAAGTTTTTCGCCAATATCGAAGCTTCTAGACGTCCGATCGTCACCGGGAAAACACCATTCGATCCCAAATTTTCTCCCGAATCTTTTTATGGCCAAAGCGACGCGGAGCGAGCCAAGATATCTTGTTTGTTTAGTTATTCATTTGAGTAGGATTGCGGCTTTTTTGAAACGCTGAGTTTTTGCAGCGAGCTTTTTCTCTTAGGGCTTGCGAGATAGCTGCGTGCACACATATCTCTTCAACATTGCGCGCCTCACAGGAATGCGGGTGAATCACGTGCGATTGTGAGTGAGGTACCCTCAGTTTGAAGATTCGGCTGTAGAATATGTAGTTTTAAATACGTAGTTTGACGTAAATCTCGGAAAAGTGAGATACGGCCAGGAATGAGTGTGGGTACCTCCGTCCTGAAGATTCTGATCGGCGCCGATTGAAATAATTCGCCGTGCATATCCCGGCTTATTGACGACCGAACACCGATCGATACCAAATGGCTCTGGGGGGGGGGGGGAAGAGTGACAAGTTTTCCTACCCGACGAACCCGGAATTATCCCGAGGGGGTAGGGGTGGGAGTAGAGTCGGGGAACGGGGGGGCACGTACCAAGTACTTTCGCAAGTACCAAGCAAGTACCAAGTACTTTTACAAGTACAAAGCAAGTACCAAGTACTTATGCAAATACCAAGCAAGTACCAAGTACTTTAGCAAATACCGAGTACTTATGCAAATACCAAGCAAGTACCAAGTACTTTGGCAAGTACCGAGTACTTTCGCAAGTAGCAAGCAAGTACCAAGTACTTTTGCAAGTTCAGCAAGTTTTTCGCCAATATCGAAGCTTCTAGACGTCCGATCGTCACCGGAAAAACACCATAGGTTCTGTAAACGTGTTTCCGTTTAGTCTACGTCTCAACTGATCAGTATGCCGTCGCCATATCCTGCCATCCTCTAGCTCGATCGCGTACGATACTGGCCCGTCGACACCAACGACCGCTCCAGCAGCCCATGGCGACCCAACACCGTGTTTCTGAAAAAAACACGAGATATGACACACCAAATCTTCTTTCAGATCTTACCTTGCTTTCATGATTTCCTTCTGTTTCACCTGCTGCTCAGTCACTCCCTTCCGCATGTCCGGGTGAAGGAGATCCAGCCGGCTCCGGATGCTGCGTACAACCATGAGCTCTGAGGAAGAAACTGAGGTCGTGCTGTAAGGTGTGATATTCTGACGGCGCAGCCAACGAGACAAAGCATCTTCCCAGTTGTCTTAAGACCTCTGCAAGGCAAGCTTGACATCACGCACAGCATGCTCAGCCAGTCCGTTGCCTTGGCTGTGGCGAGGTTCTTTCGTCCTGTGATGTCTGCCATTTTCCTGCAAAAAACATTGAAGCTCGGATGAGATGAATGATGTGGCGTTGTCAGTCACAACCGTGTCTGGTAATCCCCATCGGGAACACATCTCCCAGCCTAGTAATCGTCGACTTGGAGCTGACAGTGGTGCAGCACTCTGCCTCAATCCACTTAGAATAAGCTTCTACCACGACCATCACGTTTCTTCCTTTCGTGGGCTCTGCAAAGTCGATGTGTAACCGTGACAAGGCACGATCCGGCCAGGGCCACATGCGGAGGGCAGCGCGATCAGGTGCTGGCCTGCTCTCCTGGCACGCCCGACAGGCTCCCGACACGCTCGATGACCTTGTCCATGAACGACTACCAGACGCCGCCTCTTGCTAGAGCCTTCATGCGACGTACCCCAGGTTGCGCCACGTGGAGCTCGGCCAAGATCGCTTCACGTGCCCTACTCGGAATAACGACTCGGTGCCCCACATGAGCACGACGCAGCATATGGACAATTCCAGCCGTTTACCAGCAAATGCAGACAGTTCCAAGTCCGTGCTGAGTGGCCAACCACCCTTTTGGGCAAGACGCTTCACTCAGGACAGCATTGGATCCCGTGATGTCAGCACCGCTGTGAAAATTTGCTTGGCTCTGGAGACTTCGGGCAAGGATGCACACCTCATGTCCGGCAGCGGCCGTGCGGCAATGTAAGGTAGTGTAAGGTACTGAGAGACTTGTCCATCGACGCAGCCTGTATTCGGCCCCGGCACCGACTGACCGGCGCGGCTCACCGGCCGGTCGCGATCGGCCACCGTGTGCGGCACCAAGTCCATACACATTGACACTCACCGGTCCGCTGGCCGTCGCACTTCCACGGCCCGTTGACTGAAAGTACCCTCCTCTGCCCGCTGGCGGTGACACTCAACGGTACGCTGACCGTCCCACTTCCCCGGCCCGCTGGCTGGATGCGACCTCCTCTGTCCGCTGGCAGTGACACTCACCGGTCCGCTGACCATCGTATTCCACGGCCCGCTGGCTGGAAGTGCCCTCCTCTGCCCGCTGGCAGTGACACTCACCGGTCCGCTGACCATCGTATTCCACGGCCCGCTGGCTGGAAGCGCCCTCCTCTGCCCGCTGGCAGTGACACTCAACGGTCCGCAGACCGTCCCACTTCCACGGCCCGCTGGCTGAAAGCGCCCTCCTCTGCCCGCTGGCGGTAACACTCAACGGTACGCTGACCGTCCAACTTCCCCGGCCCGCTGGCTGGAAGCGCTCTCCTCTGCCCGCTGGCAGTGACACTCACCGGTCCGCTGACCGTCCCACTTCCACGGCCCGCTGGCTGGATGCGACCTCTGCCCGCTGGCAGTGACACTCACCGGTCCCCTGACCGTCCCACTTCCACGGCCCGCTGGCTGGAAGTGCCCTCCTCTGCCCGCTGGCACTGACACTCAACGGTCCGCTGACCGTCCCACTTCCACGGCCCGCTGGCTGGAAGTGCCCTCCTCTGCCCGCTGGCAGTGACACTCAACGGTCCGCTGACCGTCCCACTTCCACGGCCCGCTGGCTGGAAGTGCCCTCCTCTGCCCGCTGGCAGTGACACTCAACGGTCCGCTGACCGTCCCACTTCCACGGCCCGCTGGCTGGAAGCGCCCTCCTCTGCCCGCTGGCAGTGACACTCACCGGTCCGCTGACCGTCCCACTTCCACGGCCCGCTGGCTGGAAGTGCCCTCCTCTGCCCGCTGGCAGTGACACTCAACGGTCCGCTGACCGTCCCACTTCCACGGCCCGCTGGCTGGAAGCGCTCTCCTCTGCTCGCTGGCAGTGACACTCAACGGTCCGCTGACCGTCCCACTTCCACGGCCCGCTGGCTGGAGGTGCCATCCTCTGCCCGCTGGCAGTGACACTCAACGATCTGCTGACCGTCCCACTTCCACGGCCCGCTGGCTGGAAGCGCTCTCCTCTGCCCGCTGGCAGTGACACTCAACGGTCCGCTGACCGTCCCACTTCCACGGCCCGCTGGCTGGAAGCGCCCTCCTCTGCCCGCTGGCAGTGACACTCAACGGTCCGCTGACCGTCCCACTTCCACGGCCCGCTGGCTGGATGCGACCTCTGCCTGCTGGCAGTGACACTCACCGGTCCCCTGACCGTCCCACTTCCACGGCCCGCTGGCTGGAAGTGCCCTCCTCTGCCCGCTGGCACTGACACTCAACGGTCCGCTGACCGTCCCACTTCCACGGCCCGCTGGCTGGAAGTGCCCTCCTCTGCCCGCTGGCAGTGACACTCAACGGTCCGCTGACCGTCCCACTTCCACGGCCCGCTGGCTGGAAGTGCCCTCCTCTGCCCGCTGGCAGTGACACTCAACGGTCCGCTGACCGTCCCACTTCCACGGCCCGCTGGCTGAAAGCGCCCTCCTCTGCCCGCTGGCAGTGACACTCACCGGTCCGCTGACCGTCCCACTTCCACGGCCCGCTGGCTGGAAGTGCCCTCCTCTGCCCGCTGGCAGTGACACTCCACGGTCCGCTGACCGTCCCACTTCCATGGCATGCTGGCTGGAAGTGCCCTCCTCTGCCCGCTGGCAGTGACACTCAACGATCTGCTGACCGTCCCACTTCCACGGCCCGCTGGCTGGAAGCGAACTCCTCTGCCCGCTGGCAGTGACACTCACCGGTCCACTGACCGTCCCACTTCCACGGCCCGCGGACTGGAAGCGCCCTCCTCTGCCCGCTGGGTCTGGCACTCACCGGTCCGCTGACCGTACCCATTCCGCGGCACGCTGGCTGGATATGGAGCAGCGCCCACTGTCACCGGTCCGCTGACCATACCATACCTATCCGCTGTCTGTCACGTCTCCCTTACTAACCTGCTGGAGCCCACACTCACCAGATCGTCAAACGGTCCACTTTCTCGAGCCCACCAGCCGGTTGCCGCCGGGGGTTCTGCTGGACTAAGTGGGCCGCAGAACTGGGCTAGCCTCCCCCCAGCACCAACTACCCGATGAGTCACCTATTCATTCGACTAACGTCAGGGGCGACTTACAGGTCCCCGTGCCGCTGCGGCAGCGGCGGTGGAATCAGCCGCCATTCCTTCTCTCCACGCCGACACAGGATTACCGACTAACCTTCGGAGCCGCCGCGGCGCCCGCACCGGCCCGCGCAGAACGAACGATGATGCACCGACCGGCCGCCGCCGTGTGGCGTGTCAACAGTCTGCCTCGCCCGTGCCTGCCCCATCTGCACC